>NW_028164774.1:125000-160000 GCF_964263955.1 Coregonus lavaretus
AGCTACTCTTCCTGGCATTCGTTATGGATCCCCATTACTTCCTGCCAATGCAGCAGCTACTCTTCCTGGGGTTTATTATCGATCCCCATTAGTTCCTGGCAAGGCAGCAGCTACTCTTCCTGGCATTCGTTATGGATCCCCATTAGTTCCTGCCAAGGCAGCAGCTACTCTTCCTGGGGTTTATTATGTATCCCCATTAGTTCCTGCCAAGGCAGCAGCTACTCTTCCTGGGGTTTATTATGTATCCCCATTAGTTCCTGCCAAGGCAGCAGCTACTCTTCCTGGGGTTTATTATCGATCCCCATTAGTTCCTGCCAAGGCAGCAGCTACTCTTCCTGGGGTTTATTATGGATCCCCATTAGTTCCTGCCAAGGCAGCAGCTACTCTTCCTGGGGTTTATTATGGATCCCCATTACTTCCTGCCAAGGCAGCAGCTACTCTTCCTGGGGTTTATTATGTATCCCCATTACTTCCTGCCAATGCAGCAGCTACTATTCCTGGGGTTTATTATCGATCCCCATTACTTCCTGCCAACGCAGCAGCTACTCTTCCTGGGGTTTATTTTCGATCCTCATTAACTCTGTGTTGTTTTTATTGCACTGCTTTGCTTTATCTTGGCCAGGTCGCAGTTGTAAATGAGAACCTGTTCTCAACTGGTTTACCTGGTTAAATAAAGGTGAAATAAAAAAATAAAACAAAGTTCCTGCCAAGGCAGCAGCTACTCTTCCTGGGGTTTATTATGGATCCCCATTAGTTCCTGCCAAGGCAGCAGCTACTCTTCCTGGAGTTTATTATGGATCCCCATTAGTTCTGCCAAGGCAGCAGCTACTCTTCCTGGGGTTTTTTATGGATCCCCATTAGTTCCTGTCAGTGCAGCAACAACTCTTCCTGGGGTTTATCATGGATCCCCATTAGTTCCTGCCAAGGTAGCAGCTACTCTTCCTGGGGTTTATTAAGGATCCCCATTAGTTCCTGCCAAGGCAGCAGCTACTCTTCCTGGGGTCCAGTAAAATTAAGGCAGTTATATACCATTTTCTAAACATTACAGTACATTTCACAACATATTTCAGAACACATTAAGTGTGTGCCCTCAGGCCACTACTCTATTACCAAATATCTACAACACAAAACCCATGTGTACGTGTGTGTATAGTGCGTATGTTATCATGTGTGTATGCATGTGTCTGTGTCTGTATTTGTGTCTCTTCACAGTCCCCACTGTTCCATAAGGAGGCTGAAGAAATTTGGCTTGGCACCTAAAATCCTCACTAACTTTTTTCAGATGCACAATTGAGAGCACCCTGTCGGGCTGTATCACCGCCTGGTATGGCAACTGCACCGCACTCAACCGCAGGGCTCTCCAGAGGGTGGTGCTGTCTGCACAACGCATTACCGGGGGCAAACTACCAGCCCTCCAGGACACCTACAGCACCCAATATCACAGGAAGGCCAAAAAGATAATCAAGGACAACAACCACCCGAGCCACTGTCTGTTCACCCCGCTATCATCCAGAAGGTGAGGTCAGTACAGGTGCATCAAAGCTGTGACCGAGAGACTTAAAAACTGTTTTTATCTCAAGGCCTTCAGACTGTTAAATAGCCATCACTAGCACATTAGAGGCTGCTGCCTATATACATAGATTAGAAATCACTGGCCACTTTTAATAAATGGAACACTGGTCACTTTAATAATGTTTACATATCTTGCATTACTCTAATGAACTCATCCTCTGCTGCAGACGTAGCTCTGGGTCTTCCTTTCCTGTGGCGGTCCTCATGAGAGCCAGTTTCATCACAGCGCTTGATGGTTTTTGCGACTGTCAAAGTTCAAGAAATTTTCCAGATTGACTGACCTTCATGTCTTAAAGTAATGATGGACTGTCGTTTCTCTCTCTGGTTGAGAGAATGCCAAGAGTTTGATGACAGCTTTGCACACTCTTGGCATTCTCTCAACCTGCTTCATGAGGTATTCACCTGGAATGCATTTCAATTAAACGGTGTGCCTTGTTAAAAGTGCATTTGTGGAATTTCTTTCCTTCTTAATGCGTTTGAGCCAATCAGTTGTGTTGTGACAAGGTAGGGGTGGTATACAGAAGATAGCCCTATTTGGTAAAAAAAACTAGTCCATATTATGGCAAGAACAGCTCAAATAAGCAAAGAGAAACGACTGTCCGTCATTACTTTAAGACTTGAAGATCAGTCAATATGGAAAATTTCAAGAACTTTGAAAGTTTCTTCGAGTGCAGTCGCAAAAACCATCAAGCGCTATGATGAAACTGTCTCTCATGAGGACCGCCACAGGAAAGGAAGACCCAGAGTTACCTCTGCTGCAGAGGGATAAGTTCATTAGAGTTACCAGCCTCAGAAATCGGCAATTAACTGCACATCAGATTGCAGCCCAAAATAAATGCTTCACAGAGTTCAAGTAACAGACACATCTCAACATCAACTGTTCAGAGGAGACTGCGTGAATCAGGTCTTCATGGTTGAATTGCTGCAAAGAAACCACTACTAAAGGACACCAATAATAAGAAGAGACTTGCTTGGGCCAAGAAACACAAGCAATGGACATTAGACCGGTGGAAATCTGTCCTTTGGTCTGGAGTCCAAATTTGAGATTTTTGGTTCCAACTGGTGAAGGGATTATCTCCGCATGTGTGGTTCCCACCGTTAAGCATGGAGGAGGAGGTGTTATGGTGTGGGGGTGCTTTGCTGGTGACACTGTCAGTGATTTATTTAGAATTCAATGCACACTTAACCACCATGGCTACCACAGCATTCTGCAGCGATACGCCATCCCATCTGGTTTGCACTTAGTGGGACTATCATTTGTTTTTCAACAGGACAATGACCCAAAACACCTCCAGGCTGTGTAAGGGCTATTTGACCAAGAAGTAGAGTGATGGAGTGCTGCATCAGATGACCTGGCCTCCACAATCACCCGACCTCAACCCAATTGAGATGGTTTGGGATGAGTTGGACTGCAGAGTGAAGGATAAGCAGCCAACAAGTGTTCAGCATATGTGGGAACTCCTTCAAGACTTTTGGAAAAGCATTCCAGGTGACTACCTCATGAAGAGAATGCCAAGAGTGTGCAAAGCTGTCATCAAGGTAAAGGGTGGCTACTTTGAAGAATCTAAAATCTAAAATATATTTTGATTTGTTTAACACTTTTTTAATTACTACATGATTCCACATGTGTTATTTCATAGTTTTGATGTCTTCACTATTATTCTGGTAAAAATAAAGAAAAACCCTTGAATGAGTAGGTGTGTCCAAACTTTTGACTGGTCTAATTAAACATGCAGAGGACAGCCCCTTTACTGGGACTTGAACCCAAACCCAAACTATCTGTATTCTCATTGCCTGACTTTTGTTCTGTATTTGTTGAGTGTTTGTTTGAGTAAAGCTGGAACAAATGCGCTGTGGGCCTGTGTTAAGAATTGCTACCAATATTTAGATTGTATTTGTTTTTGGAGACTGGATTTGCCTGACCTGTGCATTGACACCTCTCCACTAGATGGAGTGATGAACTTGTTGTTGGTAATATAGGCTGATGTGTTCAAGGGGTCACAGAGTACCAAGCCTCCTCACTGCTGATTGGTCAGTTCAGTGGAGCGAGCTCCTTATCTCTGCTTCTGGGCTGATGGCTGTTGGAGAGGGCGATGGGTAGTTGAGTGAGCTGAGGCCTTTTACGGCCCTGCCTCTGGGAGCCTGTCAACTTGTGACATGATGAGAGTGATTGAGAGAGGGCCTACCTGTAAGATATTTTGTGAATAGTGCTATAAATTTACTTCTATTTGAAGAGGTTTTTGATCATTCAGGGACCTAATCTCAAACACTCATGAAAACTAAATAATGTGAATTTGGTCATAAAAATGCTATTTGATAAGCTATATTCATGAAAATATTGATGTTTAAAAATGTGACATTCTTGTCTGCTCCATTTTTGATTTTGGGGAATCACTGGAGGGGAATATTGACCACCTGAGCATCTCTGAGTAGTCACATCAGTGTACAGCCCAATAAACACACGTTTTGTAATATTTCAGTATACTGTGATGTACATAAAGTGTAATATTGGGATACAAACTCAAAATTGAATACATTTCAACTCTATCAATCAATCAATCAATTTTATTTTATATAGCCCTTCTTACATCAGCTAATATCTCGAAGTGCTGTACAGAAACCCAGCCTAAAACCCCAAACAGCTAGTAATGCAGGTGTAGAAGCACGGTGGCTAGGAAAAACTCCCTAGAAAGGCGAAAACCTAGGAAGAAACCTAGAGAGGAACCAGGCTATGAGGGGTGGCCAGTCCTCTTCTGGCTGTGCCGGGTGAAGATTATAACAGAACCATGCCAAGATGTTCAAAAATGTTCATAAGTGACAAGCATGGTCAAATAATAATCAGGAATAAATCTCAGTTGGCTTTTCATAGCCGATCATTAAGAGTTGAAAACAGCAGGTCTGGGACAGGTAGGGGTTCCATAACCGCAGGCAGAACAGTTGAAACTGGAATAGCAGCAAGGCCAGGCGGACTGGGGACAGCAAGGAGTCACCACGGCCGGTAGTCCCGACGTATGGTCCTAGGGCTCAGGTCTCTCAGTTGGCTTTTCATAGCCGATCATTAAGAGTTGAAAACAGCAGGTCTGGGACAGGTAGGGGTTTCGTAACCGCAGGCAGAACAGTTGAAACTGGAATAGCAGCAAGGCCAGGCGGACTGGGGACAGCAAGGTGTCATCATGCCCGGTAGTCCTGACGTATGGTCCTAGGGCTCAGGTTCTCAGAGAGAAAGAGAGAACGAGAGAATTAGAGAGAGCATACTTAAATTCACACAGGACACTGGATAAGACAGGAGAAGTACTCCAGGTATAACCAACTAACCCCAGCCCCCCGACACATAAACTACTGCAGCATAAATACTGGAGGCTGAGACAGGAGCGGTCCGGAGACACTGTGGCCCCATCCGAAGAAACCCCCGGACAGGGCCAAACAGGAAGGATATAACCCCACCCACTCTGCCAAAGCACAGCCCCCGCACCACTAGAGGGATATCCTCAACCACCAACTTACAATCCTGAGACAAGGCCGAGTATAGCCCACAGAGGTCTCCACCACAGCACAAACCAAGGGGGGGCGCCAACCCAGACAGGAAGATCACGTCAGTAACTCAACCCACTCAAGTGACGCACCCCTCCCAGGGACGGCATGAAAGAGCACCAGCAAGCCAGTGACTCAGCCCCTGCAACAGGGTTAGAGGCAGAGAACCCCAGTGGAGAGGGGAACCGGCCTGGCAGAGACAGCAAGGGCTGTTCGTTGCTCCAGAGCCTTTCCGTTCACCTTCACACTCCTGGGCCAGACTACACTCAATCATATGACCTACTGAAGAGATAAGTCTTCAGTAAAGACTTAAAGGTTGAGACCGAGTCTGCGTCTCTCACATGGGTAGGCAGACTGTTCCATAAAAATGGAGATCTATAGGAGAAAGCCCTGCCTCCCGCTGTTTGCTTAGAAATTCTAGGGACAATTAGGAGGCCTGCGTCTTGTGACCGTAGCGTACGTATTGGTATGTACGGCAGGACCAACTCGGAAAGATAGGTAGGAGCAAGCCCATGTAACGCTTTATAGGTTAACAGTAAAACCTTGAAATCAGCCCTTGCCTTAACAGGAAGCCAGTGTAGGGAAGCTAGCACTGGAGTAATATGATCAAATTTCTTGGTTCTAGTCAGGATTCTAGCAGCCGTATTTAGCACTAACTGAAGTTTATTTAGTGCTTTATCCGGGTAGCCGGAAAATAGAGCATTGCAGTAGTCTAACCTAGAAGTAACAAATGCATGGATTAATTTTTCTGCATCATTTTTGGACAGAAAATTTCTGATTTTTGCAATGTTACGTAGATGGAAAAAAGCTGTCCTTGAAACAGTCTTGATATGTTCGTCAAAAGAGAGATCAGGGTCAAGAGTAACGCCGAGGTCCTTCACAGTTTTATTTGAGACGACTTTACAACCATCAAGATGAATTGTCAGATTTAACAGAAGATCTCTTTGTTTCTTGGGACCTAGAACAAGCATCTCTGTTTTGTCCGAGTTTAAAAGTAAAAAGTTTTCAGCCATCCACTTCCTTATGTCTGAAACACAGGCTTCTAGCGAGGGCAATTTTGGGGCTTCACCATGTTTCATTGAAATGTACAGCTGTGTGTCATCCGCATAGCAGTGAAAGTTAACATTATGTTTTCGAATAACATCCCCAAGAGGTAAAATATATAGTGAAAACAATAGTGGTCCTAAAACGGAACCTTGAGGAACACCGAAATGTACAGTTGATTTGTCGGAGGACAGACCATTCACAGAGACAAACTGATATCTTTCCGACAGGTAAGATCTAAACCAGGCCAGAACTTGTCCGTGTAGACCAATTTGGGTTTCCAGTCTCTCCAAAAGAATGTGGTGATCGATGGTGTCAAAGGCAGCACTAAGGTCTAGTAGCACGAGGACAGATGCAGAGCCTCGGTCTGACGCCATTAAAAGGTCATTTACCACCTTCACAAGTGCAGTCTCAGTGCTATGATGGGGTCTAAAACCAGACTGAAGCATTTCGTATACATTGTTTGTCTTCAGAAAGGCAGTGAGTTGCTGCGCAACAGCTTTTTGTAAAATTTTTGAGAGGAATGGAAGATTCGATATAGGCCGATAGTTTTTTATATTTTCCGGGTCAAGGTTTGGCTTTTTCAAGAGAGGCTTTATCACTGCCACTTTTAGTGAGTTTGGTACACATCCGGTGGATAGAGAGCTGTTTATTATGTTCAACATAGGAGGGCCAAGCACAGGAAGCAGCTCCTTCAGCAGTTTAGTAGGAATAGGATCCAGTATGCAGCTTGAAGGTTTAGAGGCCATGATTATTTTCATCATTGTGTCAAGAGATATAGTACTAAAACACTTAAGTGTCTCTCCCGATCCCAGGCCCTCGCAGAGCTGTGCAGATCCAGGACAGCTAAGCCCTGGAGGAATACGCAGATTCAAAGAGGAGTCCGTAATTTGCTTTCTAATGGTCATGATCTTTTCCTCAAAGAAGTTCATGAATTTATTACTGCTGAAGTGAAAGCCATCCTCTCTTGGGGAATGCTGCTTTTTAGTTAGCTTTGCAACAGTATCAAAAATAAATTTTGGATTATTCTTATTTTCCTCGATTAAGTTGGAAAAGTAGGATGATCGAGCAGCAGTGAGGGCTCTTCGGTACTGCACGGTACTGTCTTTCCAAGCTAGTCGGAAGACTTCCAGTTTGGTGTGGCGCCATTTCCGTTCCAATTTTCTGGAAGCTTGCTTCAAAGCTCGGGTATTTTCTGTATACCAGGGAGCTAGTTTCTTATGACAAATGTTTTTCGTTTTTAGGGGTGCAACTGCATCTAGGGTATTGCGCAAGGTTAAATTGAGTTCCTCAGTTAAGTGGTTAACTGATTTTTGTCCTCTGACGTCCTTGGGTAGGCAGAAGGAGTCTGGAAGGGCATCAAGGAATTGTTGTGTTGTCTGAGAATTTATAGCACGACTTTTGATGCTCCTTGGTTGGGGTCTGAGCAGATTATTTGTTGCGATTGCAAACGTAATAAAATGGTGGTCCGATAGTCCAGGATTTTGTGGAAAAACATTAAGATCTACAACATTTATTCCATGGGACAAAACTAGGTCCAGAGTATGACTGTGGCAGTGAGTAGGTCCAGAGACATGTTGGACAAAACCCACTGAGTCGATGATGGCTCCGAAAGACTTTTGGAGTGGGTCTGTGGACTTCTCCATGTGAATATTAAAATCACCAAAAATTAGAATATGATCTGCTATGACTACAAGGTCTGATAGGAATTCAGGAAACTCAGAGAGGAACGCTGTATATGGCCCAGGAGGCCTGTAAACAGTAGCTATAAAAAGTGATTGAGTAGGCTGCATAGATTTCATGACTAGAAGCTCAAAAGATGAAAACGCCATTTTTTTTTTTGTAAATTGAAATTTGCTATCGTAAATGTTAGCAACACCTCCGCCTTTGCGGGATGCACGGGGAATATGGTTACTAGTGTAACCAGGAGGTGAGGCCTCATTTAACACAGCAAATTCATCAGGCTTAAGCCATGTTTCAGTCAGGCCAATCACATCAAGATTATGATCAGTGATTAGTTCATTGACTATGACTGCCTTTGAAGTGAGGGATCTAACATTAAGTAACCCTATTTTGAGATGTGAGGTATCACGATCTCTTTCAATAATGGCAGGAATGGAGGAGGTCTTTATCCTAATAAGATTGCTAGGGTGAACACCGCCATGTTTAATTTTGCCCAACCTAGGTCGAGGCACAGACACAGTCTCAATGGGTATGGCTGAGCTGACTACACTGACTATGCTATTGGCAGACTCCACTAAGCTGGCAGGTTGGCTAACAGCCTGCTGCCTGGCCTGCACCCTATTTCACTGTGGGGCTAGAGGAGTTAGAGCCCTATCTATGTTGGTAGATAAGAGGAGAGCACCCCTCCAGCTAGGATGGAGTCCGTCACTCCTCAGCAGGTCAGGCTTGGTCCTGTTTGTGGGTGAGTCCCAGAAAGAGGGCCAATTATCCACAAATGTTATCTTTTGGGAGGGGCAGAAAACAGTTTTCAACCAGCGATTGAGTGCTGAGACTCTGCTGTAGAGCTCGTCACTTCCCCTAACTGGGAGGGGGCCAGAGACAATTACTCGATGCCGACACATCTTTCTAGCTGATTTACACGCTGAAGCTATGTTGCACTTGGTGACCTCTGACTGTTTCATCCTAACATCGTTGGTGCCGACGTGGATAACAATATCTCTATACTCTCTACACTCGCCAGTTTTAGCTTTAGCCAGCACCATCTTTAGATTAGCCTTAACGTCGGTAGCCCTGCCCCCTGGTAAACAGTGTATGATCGCTGGGTGATTCGTTTTAAGTCTAATACTGCGGGTAATGGAGTCGCCAATGACTAGGGTTTTCAATTTGTCAGAGCTAATGGTGGGAGCCTTCGGCGTCTCAGACCCCGTAACGGGAGGAGTAGAGACAAGAGAAGACTCAGACTCAGACTCCGACTCGCTACATAATGGGGAAAACCGGTTGAAGGTTTCTGTCGGCTGAATGAGCGACACCGGTTGAGCATTCCAACAGTATTTCCCTCCAGAAGCCATGAGAAAGTTGTCCGGCTGCGGGGACTGTGCGGGGGGATTTATACTAACGTTACTGTCTGTACTTACTGGTGGCACAGACGCTGTTTCTTCCTTTCCTACACTGAAATTACCCTTGCCTAACGATTGCGTCTGAAGCTGGGCTTGTAGCACAGCTATTCTCGCCGTAAGGCGATCGTTCTCCTGTATATTATGAGTACAGCGACTGCAATTAGAAGACATCATGTTAATGTTACTACTTAGCTTCGGCTGTTGAAGATGTTGACGAACCATGTCCAGATAAAGCGTCCGGAGTGAAAAAGTTGAATAAGGGAAAAAAGTTGCGATGGAAAAAAGGAAAATAAAGTAAAGTTGGCAGCTAAAACGCACAGGAAAATGACTCTTCTGTCTCGGGATAAAACGTCCGGGGTGAAAAAGTTTAACGAAAAAAGATGAGTGAGGACAAAACTAAAAAGTTGGTAAATTTGTTGAACACAGAGATTGATTAAACGTTTATTAAAAGTCTATATCTGTCATCGTACAGGTGTCTTGTGTTTTAAGCCCATAACCATGTGTGTGAGGTGTATAGTGGCTTGCGAAAGTTTTCACCCCCCTTGGCATTTGTCCTATTTTGTTGCCTTACAACCTGGAATTAAAATGGATTTTTTTGGGGTTTGTATCATTTGATTTACACAAAATGCCAACCACTTTGAAGATGCAAAATATGTTTTATTGTGAAACAAACAAGAAATAAGACAAAAAAACTGAAAACTTGAGCTTGCATAACTATTCACCCCCCCAAAGTCAATACTTTGTAGAGCCACCTTTTGCAGTAATTACAGCTGCAAGTCTCTTGGGGTATGTCTCTATAAGCTTGGCACATCTAGCCACTGGGATTTTTGCCGATTCTTCAAGGCAAAACTGCTCCAGCTCCTTCAAGTTGGATGGGTTCTGCTGGTGTACAGCAATCTTTAAGTCATACCACAGATTCTCAATTGGATTGAGGTCTGGGCCATTCCAACACATTTAAACGTGTCCCCTTAAATTACATTTTAGTCATTTAGCAGACGCCCTTATCCAGAGCGACTTACAGTTAGTGAATACATTATTTTTATTTTTATACTGGCCCCCCGTGGGAATCGAACCCACAACCCTGGCGTTGCAAACGCCATGCTCTATCAACTGAGCTACATCCCTGCCGGCCATTCCCTCCCCTACCCTGGACGACGCTGGGCCAATTGTGCGCCGCCCATGAGTCTCCCGGTCGCGGCCGGCTGCGACAGAGCCTGGATTCGAACCAGGATCTCTAGTGGCACAGTTAGCACTGCGAAGCAGTGCCTTAGACCACTGCGCCACTCAGGAGACACGCAAGTGTTGCTTGACACGCAAGTGTTAAATCACACAAGTGTTGCTTTAGCAGTATGCTTAGGGTCATTGTCCTGCTGGAAGGTAAACCCCCATCCCAGTCTCAAATCTCTGGAAGACTGAAACAGGTTTCCCTCATGAATTTCCCTGTATATAGTGCCATCCATCATTCCTTCAATTCTGACCAGTTTCCCAGTCCCTGCCGATGAAAAACATCCCCACAGCATGATGCTGCCAGCACCATGCTTCACTGTGGGGATGGTGTTCTCGGGTTTATGAGAGGTGTTGGGTTTGTGCTAGACATAGCGTTTTCCTTGATGGCCAAAAAGCTCAATTTCAGTCTCATCTGACCAGAGTACCTTCTTCCATATGTTTTGGGAGTCTCTCACATGCCTTTTGGCGAACACCAAACGTGTTTGCTTATTTTTCTCTATAAGCAATGGCTTATTTCTGGCCACTCTTCCTTAAAGCCCACCTCTGTGGAGTGTACGGCTTAAAGTGGTCCTATGGACAGATACTCCAATCTCGGCTGTGGAGCTTTGCAGCTCC
The DNA here is from genome assembly GCF_964263955.1 of Coregonus lavaretus. Lineage (NCBI taxonomy): Eukaryota > Metazoa > Chordata > Actinopteri > Salmoniformes > Salmonidae > Coregonus > Coregonus lavaretus. Next base: position 136,070 of record NW_028164774.1, read on the forward strand.
TTCAGGGTTATCTTTGGTCTCTTTGTTGCCTCTCTGATTAATGCCCTCCTTGCCTGGTCTGTGAGTTTTGGTGGGCGGCCCTCTCTTCGCAGGTGTGTTGTGGTGCCACATTCTTTCCGTTTTTTAATCATGGATTTAATGGTGCTCCTTGGGATGTTCAAAGTTTCTGATATTTTTTTATAACCCAACCCTGATCTGTACTTCTCCACAACTTTGTCCCTGACCTGTTTGGAGAGCTCCTTGGTCTTCATGGTGCCGCTTGCTTGGTGGTGCCCCTTGCTTAGTGGTGTTGCAGACTCTGGGGCCTTTCAGAACAGGTGATAGATCATGTGACAGATCATGTGCCACTTAGAGAGCACACAAGAGGACTTTATTTAACTAATTATGTGACTTCTGAAGGTAATTGGTTGCACCAGATCTTATTTAGCAGCTTCATAGCAAAGGGGGCGAATACATATGCACGCACCACTTTTACGTTATTTATTTTTTAGAATTTCTTTCATTTCACTTCACCAATTTGGACTATTTTGTGTATGTCCATTACATGAAATCCAAATAAAAATCAATTGAAATTACAGGTTGTAATGGAACAAAATAGGAAAAACACCAAGGGGGATGAATACTTTTGCAAGGTACTGTATACTTTTGTTTCAAAGTAGATTTGTTTAAGACTACTAAGAAACACTATGTGACCCTGATTTAGCCTACTGCAGCAAAAGGTTAAACAGAAGCACTATGTGACCCTGATTTAGCCCACTGCAGTAAAAGGTTAACCCCTAACCCCTAACCCTAACCCTGATTTAGCCCACTGCAGTAAAAGGTTAACCCCTAACCCCTAACCCCTAACCCTAACCCTGATTTAGCCCACTGCAGTAAAAGGTTAAACAGAAGCACTATGTGACCCTGATTTAGCCCACTGCAGTAAAAGGTTAACCCCTAACCCTAACCCTAACCCTGATTCAGCCCACTGCAGTAAAAGGTTAACCCCTATCCCTAACCCTAACCCTGATTTAGCCCACTGCAGTAAAAGGTTAACCCCTATTCCTAACCCTAACCCTAACCCTGATTTAGCCCACTGCAGTAAAAGGTTAACCCCTAACCCTAACCCTAACCCTGATTTAGCCCACTGCAGTAAAAGGTTAACCCCTAACCCTAACCCTAACCCTGATTTAGCCCACTGCAGTAAAAGGTTAACCCCTAACCCCTAACCCTAACCCTGATTTAGCCCACTGCAGTAAAAGGTTAACCCCTAAACCTAACCCTAACCCTGATTCAGCCCACTGCAGTAAAAGGTTAACCCCTAACCCCTAACCCTAACCCTAACCCTGATTTAGCCCACTGCAGTAAAAGGTTAAACAGAAACACTATGTGACCCTGATTTAGCCCACTGCAGTAAAAGGTTAACCCCTATCCCTAACCCTAACCCTGATTTAGCCCACTGCAGTAAAAGGTTAACCCCTAACCCTAACCCTGATTTAGCCCACTGCAGTAAAAGGTTAACCCCTAACCCCTAACCCTAACCCTGATTTAGCCCACTGCAGTAAAAGGTTAACCCCTAAACCTAACCCTAACCCTGATTCAGCCCACTGCAGTAAAAGGTTAACCCCTAACCCCTAACCCTAACCCTAACCCTGATTTAGCCCACTGCAGTAAAAGGTTAAACAGAAACACTATGTGACCCTGATTTAGCCCACTGCAGTACAATGTTAACCCCTAACCCTAACCCTAACCCTGATTCAGCCCACTGCAGTAAAAGGTTAACCCCTAACCCTAACCCTAACCCTGATTTAGCCCACTGCAGTAAAAGGTTAACCCCTAACCCCTAACCCTAACCCTGATTTAGCCCACTGCAGTAAAAGGTTAACCCCTAAACCTAACCCTAACCCTGATTTAGCCCACTGTAGTAAAAGGTTAAACAGAAACACTATGTGACCCTGATTTAGCCCACTGCAGTAAAAGGTTAACCCCTATCCCTAACCCTAACCCTGATTTAGCCCACTGCAGTAAAAGGTTAACCCCTAACCCTAACCCTGATTTAGCCCACTGCAGTAAAAGGTTAACCCCTAACCCCTAACCCTAACCCTGATTTAGCCCACTGCAGTAAAAGGTTAACCCCTAAACCTAACCCTAACCCTGATTCAGCCCACTGCAGTAAAAGGTTAACCCCTAACCCCTAACCCTAACCCTAACCCTGATTTAGCCCACTGCAGTAAAAGGTTAAACAGAAACACTATGTGACCCTGATTTAGCCCACTGCAGTACAAGGTTAACCCCTAACCCTAACCCTAACCCTGATTCAGCCCACTGCAGTAAAAGGTTAACCCCTAACCCTAACCCTAACCCTGATTTAGCCCACTGCAGTAAAAGGTTAACCCCTAACCCCTAACCCTAACCCTGATTTAGCCCACTGCAGTAAAAGGTTAACCCCTAAACCTAACCCTAACCCTGATTTAGCCCACTGTAGTAAAAGGTTAAACAGAAACACTATGTGACCCTGATTTAGCCCACTGCAGTAAAAGGTTAAGAGCAAATAAGGAGTAAACGCATGTCAGATTTTTCCATTCTCGTGTATGCAGGTATTTGGCCCCATGTCTGCAGGTATTTGGCCCCATGTCTGCAGGTTTTTGGCCCCATGTCTGCAGGTATTTGGCCCCATGTCTGCAGGTATTTGGCCCCATGTCTGCAGGTATTTGGTCCCATGTCAGCAGGTATTTGGCCCCATGTCTGCAGGTATTTGGCCCCATGTCTGCAGGTATTTGGCCCCATGTCTGCAGGTATTTGGCCCCATGTCTGCAGGTGTTTGGCCCCATGTCTGCAGGTGCTTTCAGTGCATCAACTTTAAGCTGAATATTTCTTAGTATTCCATCATCCATCACACCGATATTCATTCAGACAGTAAAAACGTGTTTTGCTGTCCCCAGTAAAATATTCTGCACAGGGTCCACTACAGACATGTCTATGGTCATGAAATATGTCTATTTAAATATCTCAAAGAATCGTAGTTTCAGTCTCTATTGATTTCCTCTCTGCCTTGGTCTTCTCCTGTGTTCACATACTCCCTTGCAGTTTATGAACTTCCTTCTGGCGTTGCAGTACATGGTTGTCCATTCAGTGCATGATGGAGTCATCAGCTTTTTTACCCCATTTACATGGAAATGTCTGGAGGCATTTCTTGCAACCTTGACCACAACAGATAAAAATATGGTGGTGAAACCCCAAGTAGGCTACATGAAAGTAAAAATCATCACACTAACAATAAACTTTTCTAATAAAAGTTTCTAATAGAATGACATATAAAATATACAGGGGCCTGAAAGGCCTGGCAATAAAGTATCCAACTTTATAAACACTAGTTGTTAGTTGGAGAATAGGCTACTGGGCTACTCCGTATTAATAAACACACATGTACCATGTTCATCCTACCAAAATACAGTGCATTCAGAGAGTATTCAGACCCCTTGACTTTTTCCACATTTTGTTACATTACAGCCTTATTCTAAAATTGATTAATTTGTTAGTTTTTTTTCCACATCAATCTACACACAATACCCTATAATGACAAAGCAAAAGCAGGTTTTTAGAAATGTATGCAAATATATAAAAAACTGAAATATCACATTTACATTAGTATTCAGACCATTTACTCAGTACTTTGTTGAAGCACCTTTGGCAGCGATTACAGCCTTGAATCTTCTTGGGTATGAAGCTACAAGCTTGTTGGGTATGAAGCACACCTGTATTTGAGGAATTTCTCCCATTCCTTTCTGCACATCCTCTCAACCTCTGTCAGGTTGGATGGAGAGCATTGCTGCACAGCTATTTTCAGGTCTCTGCAGAGATGTTCAACCGGGTTCAAGTCCGGGCTCTGGCTGGGCCACTCAAGGACATTCAGAGACTTGTCTCGAAGCCACTCCTGCATTGTCTTGGCTGTGTGCTTAGGGTAATTGTCCTGTTGGAAGGTGAACCTTCACCCCAGTCTGAGGTCCTGAGCGCTCTGGAGCAGGTTTTCATCAAGGATCTCTTTGTACTTTGCTCCATTCATCTTTGCCTCAATCCTGACTATTCACCCAGTCCCTACCACTGAAAAACATCCCCACAGCATGATGCTGCCATCACCATGCTTCACCGTAGGGATGGTGGCAGGTTTCCTCCAGACGTGACTCTTGGCATTCAGGCCAATTAGTTAAATCTTGGTTTCATCAGACCAGAGAATCTTGTTTCTCATGGTCTGAGAGTCTTTAGGTGCCTTTTGGCAAATTCCAAGCGGGCTGTCATGTACCTTTTACTGAGGAGTGGCTTTCGTCTGGCAACTCTACCATAAAGGCCTGATTGGTGGAGTGCTGCAGAGATGGTTGTCCTTCTGGAAGGTTCTCCTATCGCCACAGAAGAACTCTAGAGCTCTGTCAGAGTGACCATCGGGTTCTTGGTCACCTCCTTGAACAAGGCCCTTCTCCTCCGATTGCTCTGTTTGGCCGGGTGGCCAGCTCTAGGAAGAGTCTTGGTGGTTCCAAACTTCTTCCATTTAAGAATGGGGGAGGCCATTGTGTTCTTGGGGACCTTCAATGCTGCAGACATTTTTTTGTACCCTTCCCCAGATCTGCCTCGACACAATCCTGTCTCAGAGCTCTACGGACAATTCCATCGACCTCATCGCTTGGTTTTTGCTCTGACATGCACTGTCAACTGTGGGACCTTATATAGACAGGTGTGTGCTTTTCCAAATCATGTCCAATCAATTGAATTTATCACAGGTGGACTCCGGTGAAGTTGTAGAAACATCTCAAGGATGATCAATGGAAACAGGATGCACCTGAGCTCAATGTTGAGTCTCATAGCAAAGGGTTTGAATATTTATGTAAATATGGTATTTATATTATTTTTAATACATTTGCAAAAAATTCTAAAAACCTGTTTTCGCTTTGACATTACGGATTATTGTATGTAGATTTTCTGAGATTCTTTTTTTATTAAATCCATTTTAGAATAAGGCTGCAACGTAACAAAATGTGGAAAAAGTCAAGGGGTCTGAATACTTTCCAAAGGCACTGTAACTCTTGGGTCTGTTCTTGCTGCAATGGCAATTCCTCAGGAAAAGTGGCTGTGTCTTGTCATTCAACTGTCCATTGATGAGTGAATTTATCATAGAACTTAGCTTAATGTTCATAGTATGCTGTCTTTCCCAAAAGTCTGTGGCAGCCAACGGCAACACTTTCATTTGCCAAGTCCTGGGTTTGAGATCATCTGCCTTGTGCTTTGACATGTTAGCGACACTAACTATATTCTTACAGCCAATCGTCAATAAATAATATGTGAGGCGGAGATATTTTATATAAAATTACCGATACAGACTTTGAGCGAAGTCTTGTGGATCTTGCACCTAGAGCCAAAGATGGTGGATAAATGAAGATGTCTTACTCAGACCGTTTACCATTGAAAAACTTGTGACAGCTCCAGTCTACTTAAGGGGTGGCTCCCCAATGCGATAGACAGCTCCAGTCTACTTAAGGGGTGGCTCCCCAATGCGATAGACAGCTCCAGTCTACTTAAGGGGTGGCTCCCCAATGCGATAGACAGCTCCTGTCTACTTAAGGGGTGGCTCCCCAATACGATAGACAGCTCCAGTCTACTTAAGGGGTGGCTCCCCAATGCGATAGACAGCTCCAGTCTACTTAAGGGGTGGCTCCCCAATGCGATAGACAGCTCCTGTCTACTTAAGGGGTTGCTCCCCAATGCGATAAACAGCTCCAGTCTACTTAAGGGGTGGCTCCCCAATGCGATAGCAGCTAGGTCTGGTCTACTTAAGGGGTGGCTCCCCAATGCGATAGACAGCTCCAGTCTACTTAAGGGGTGGCTCCCCAATGCGATAGACAGCTCCAGTCTACTTAAGGGGTGGCTCCCCAATGCGATAGACAGCTCCAGTCTACTTAAGGGGTGGCTCCCCAATGCGATAGACAGCTCCAGTCTACTTAAGGGGTGGCTCCCCAATGCGATAGACAGCTCCAGTCTACTTAAGGGGTGGCTCCCCAATGCGATAGCAGCTAGGTCTGGTCTACTTAAGGGGTGGCTCCCCAATGCGATAGCAGCTAGGTCTGGTCTACTTGTATATGAACCAGAAAAATTAGCCAGTTAGATGTTTCACTTTCTCTTCCGTCTCTGCTGGAGCGACCATATACAGTCATTGGGAGCGACACATTTGTATCACAGAGTTTCTGTTTTGATGGCACAGGAAGTGTAGTTTCATGTAACACTGGCACAAACTCATCAGCTAATCAAATGCATGGGAATATAAGGGAGGGCGTAGTGATTTAAAGGTAAATAATCAAATTAAATTAACAAAACCAGAAGTGAGGGGTGACGGTTGAAAATGACCAATCAAATGAACGCGATTTGAAAACTCTGCCATACCACTTCCTTGGGGGTGTTTTCTACTCTGTCAGGTTTTCCGGCCAAGCAGAGACAGCAGAGTAATTCGTGCTCGGGGCTCTCCGCCGCGGGCCAACAGCCTTCTGCGCAGTTCATTATTCATTAATTTACTGTTGAACAAATCCTGTCATTACCACGCCACACACACAGACACACAGAGAGCATCAAGGTGTCAGGCGTGGTGAATGGCCTGTTTGATCCTGGCTGTTTAAAAATCGGATTGAGATACATGAATAACAAGCACCATGGCCATCTCTCTCTCTCTCTCTCTCTCTCTCTCTCTCTCTCTCTCTCTCTCTCTCTCTCTCATCTCTCTCTCTCTCTCTCTCTCTCTCTCTCTCTCTCTCTCTCTCTCTCTCTCTCTCTCTCTCTCTCTCTCTCTCTCTCTCTCTCTCTCTCTCTCTCTCCTCTCTCTCTCTCTCTCACAGATACACACACACACACACACACACACACACACACACAAAGAGTAGAGGAGGAGAGAAGAAGAGAGGAGAGAAAAGTAGAGGAGAGGAGGGAGGAGGAGAGGAGGGAGGGAGGGAAGAGAGGAGGGAGAGGAAGGAGGGGGAGAGGAGAGGAGGGAGGGTGCGAGGAGAGGAATTAAATCTGTCTCCTGTGTTATTGGTCCTGCAATGGGCTCTAGGGAAACTACTTATTAGGGGTTAGGGTTAAGGTTAGGGCTAATCGGCTGTCAACTCAAAAAGCAACTAATTTCTCTCCATTTCTGCCCCGTGTCACGCCCTGGCTCTGGGGACACTTGTATGTTGAGCCAGGGTGTGAGGTTCCTTGATTCTAGTTGTTGAATTTCTATGTTGGCCAGAGTGGTTCTCAATCAGAGGCAACGAGTGTCAGCTGTTGCTGGTTGTCTCTGATTGGGAACCACATTTAGACAGGTTGTTTTCCCACAGTGGTTGTGGGATCTTGTTCCTTTTGGTTTGTACCGTAGGACTGCACGTATCATTTGTTGTTTTGTTTGGGTGATTACTCTATTAAATAAAATATGTTCACCTTCAACGCTGCGCCTTGGTCCTCTGTTCCCGATGATCGTGACAGAAGATCCCACCAAGACTGGACCAAGCAGCGTGTCCAGGAGCCATCGCCAGGGAGATCTCTAGCGGATCTCCTTCGCCTCCTCGACTGGGTCAAGCCGTGTGAGGAAGAGAGGGGCTTGACGTGGAAGCAGAAGGGCGAGAGGCTGGCGTAAAATATGGAGACCGGGTCCACAGGTAGGAGAGAGGCCCAGAAAATGTTTTAGGGGGGGGCTCACGCGGTGGACGACGGGGCAGCAGGAGACCGCGATAGACCGGCCCAGCGGGTTGGCAGAGGAGGCCGCCAGGTTACGGGGGCCACTGGTCAAAGAGGGGAAGGAAGGTGTAGAGGCACGGCGAGAGGTACTGGGGTGTGTTACCAGTCCGGTCCGGCCCGTTCCAGATCCCTGCGTAGGGCCAGTGGTGTGTGTCCCCAGTACGGTCCGGTCTGTTCCTGCTCCCCGCACCAAGCCTATGGTGCGCGTCGCCAGCCCGGCCTGTTCCTGCTCCCCGCACCAGGCCAATGGTGCGCGTCGCCAGCCCGGTCCGGCCCGCTCCTGCTCCCCGCACCAAGCCAATGGTGCGCGTCGCCAGCCCGGTCCGGCCCGCTCCTGCTCCCCGCACCAAGCCTATGGTGCGCGTCGCCAGCCCGGCCCGGCCTGTTCCTGCTGCCCGCACCAAGCCAATGGTGCGCGTCGCCAGCCCGGCCCGGCCTGTTCCTGCTCCCCGCACCAAGCCAATGGTGCGCGTCGCCAGCCCGGTCCGGCCCACTCCTGCTCCCCGCACCAAGCCAATGGTGCGCGTTGCCAGCCCGGTCCGGCCCGCTCCTGCTCCCCGCACCAAGCCAATGGTGCGCGTAGCCAGCCCGGTCCGGCTCATTCCTGCTCCCCGCACCAAGCCAATGGTGCGCGTCGCCAGCCCGGCCCGGCCTGGCCCGCTCCTGCCCCCCACACCAAGCCAGTGGTGTGCGTCGTCAGTCCGGCACGGCCCGTGCCTGTTCCCCACACCAAGCCAGTGGTGTGCGTCGTCAGTCCGGCACGGCCCGTGCCTGTTCCACCGGTGCCTGGTCCGGCACCGGTCAGCTGCTTCACGCCGGAGCTAGAGCAATCCGCTCCACCAGTGTGCAGTCCATCTCCGGCCAGCGGGGCCAGACCGGACCAGGGGTACTTTGGGGGGTTGGAGAGGGAGTGGGGATCTGGCCCGGAGCCGGATCCGCCGCCAAGGCGGAGTGCCCACCCGGTCCCTCCCCTGTGGTATTTAGTTGGCGCGGTCGGAGTCCGCGCCTTTAGGGGGGGGGGTACTGTCACACCCTGGCTCTGGGGACACTTGTATGTTGAGCCAGGGTGTGAGGTTCCTTGATTCTAGTTGTTGAATTTCTATGTTGGCCAGAGTGGTTCTCAATCAGAGGCAACGAGTGTCAGCTGTTGCTGGTTGTCTCTGATTGGGAATCACATTTAGACAGGCTGTTTTCCCACAGTGGTTGTGGGATCTTGTTCCTTTTGGTTTGTACCGTAGGACTGCACGTATCGTTTGTTGTTTTGTTCGGGTGATTACTCTATTAAATAAAATATGTTCACCTTCAACGCTGCGCCTTGGTCCTCTGTTCCCGACGATCGTGACACCCCGCTGCTTTTATCTCACAAAGATTGCACTTTACTCTGCCATGTTTTTAAATATAGGGGACAAAGGGTTAGGGGTTAGGGTTAGGGTGAAATTATTGAATCCCAAAGGTTGAACTGATGCTTTATAGCTGTGTGGAAACCAAGGGGGAGGGGCACTCCGATTGCCAGGCAGGTGTTCCAAGGGGCCACCCTGGGGGGGGTTAGGGTTAGGGTTAGGGTACAGGGATAAGAACTCCATCGGGTTAGGGTTAGGGCTAGGGGTTAGGGTTAGGGTACAGGGATAAAAACTCCATCGGACACCCCTGTCCAATTCTGTATGTGGAGAAGGTAATGTCGTGGGGAGCTGGGGTTTGATTTGTTGGGTTAGGGTTGGGGTTAGTGTTAGGGTACAGGGATAAGAACTCCATCGGGTTAGGGTTAGGGGTTAGGGTTAGGGGTTAGGGTTAGGTACAGGGATAAAAACTCCATCGGACACCCCTGTCCAATTCTGTATGTGGAGAGAGTAATGTCGTGGGGAGCTGGGGTTTGTTTTGTTGTACTCCTGGGAGGCCGTAGATGTCCATCGATGTGCTTTGGGGGGGGCTAGGTTGATTTCAAAATTTGGTTCGGGTTATGGTACAGGGATAAGAACTCCATCGGGTTAGGTTTAGGGTTAGGGTTAGGTACAGGGATAAAAACTCCATCGGACACCCCTGTCCAATTCTGTATGTGGAGAAGCTAATGTCGTGGGGAGCTGGGGTTTGATTTTTTGGGTTAGGGGTTAGGGTTAGGTACAGGGATAAAAACTGAATCGGACACCCCTGTCCAATTCTGTATGTGGAGAAGGTAATGTCGTGGGGATCTGGGGTTTGATTTGTTGGGTTAGGGTTAGGGTTAGGGTCAGGGTTAGGATTAGGGTTGGGGTTGGGGTTGGGGTTGGGGTTGGGGTTGGGGTTAGGGTTAGGGTTAGGGTTATGCTTTATAGCTGTGTGGAAACCAAGGGGGAGGGGCACTCCGATTGCCAGGCAGGTGTTCCAAGGGGCCAACCTGGGGGGGGGGGGGTTAGGGTACAGGGATAAGAACTCCATCGGGTTAGGGTTAGGGGTTAGGGTTAGGTACAGTGATAAAAACTCCATCGGACACCCCTGTCCAATTCTGTATGTGGAGAAGGTAATGTCGTGGGGAGCTGGGGTTAGATTTTTTGGGTTATGTGTTAGGGTTAGGTACAGGGATAAAAACTCCATCGGACACCACTGTCCAATTCTGTATGTGGAGAAGGTAATGTTGTGGGTTAGGGTTAGGGTTAGGGTTAGGGTTAGGTTAGAACTCCATCGGGTTAGGTTTAGGGTTAGGGTTAGGTACAGGGATAAAAACTCCATCGGACACCCCTGTCCAATTCGGGTATGTGGAGAAGGTAATGTCGTGGGGAGCTTAGGGTTAGGGTTAGGGTTAGGGTACAGGGATAAAAACTCCATCGGACACCCCTGTCCAATTCTGTATGTGGAGAAGGTATTGTCGTGGGGAGCTGGGGTTTGTTTTGTTGTACTCCTGGGAGGCCGTAGATGTCAATCGATGTGCTTTGGAGGGGGCTAGGTGGATTTCAAAATGTGGTTAGGGTTAGGGTACAGGGATAAGAACTCCATCGGGTTAGGGTTTGGGTTAGGGTACAGGGATAAAAACTCCATCGGACACCCCTGTCAAATTCTGTATGTGGAGAAGGTAATGTCGTGGGGAGCTGGGGTTTGATTTGTTAGGTTAGGGTTAGGGTTAGTGTTAGGGTACAGGGATAAGATCTCCATTGGGTTAGGGTTAGGGGTTAGGGTTAGGGTTAGGGTTAGGGTTAGGGTTTAGGGTTAGGGTTAGGGTTAGGGTTAGGGTTATGGTTAGGTACAGGGATAAAAACTCCATCGGACACCCCTGTCCAATTCTGTATGTGGAGAAGGTAATGTCGTGGGGAGCTGGGGTTTCTTTTGTTGTACTCCTGGGAGGCCGTAGATGTCCATGGATGTGCTTTGAAGGGGGCTAGGTGGATTTCAAAATTTGGTTATGTTTTCTGCACATAGGGTACAGGCATAAAAACTTCATTGGACACCCCTGTCCAATACTGTATGTGGAGAAGGTAATGTCGTGGGTTAGGGTTAGGGTTAGGGTTAGGGTTAAGTACAGGGATAAAAACTCCATCGGACACCCCTGTCCAATTCTGTATGTGGAGAAGCTAATGTCATGGAGAGCTGGGGTTTGATTTTTTGGGTTAGTTGTTAGGGTTAGGTACATGGATAAAAACTGAATCGGACACCCCTGTCCAATTCTGTATGTGGAGAAGGTAATGTCGTGGGGAGCTGGGGTTTGATTTGTTGGGTTAGGGTTAGGGTTAGGGTCAGGGTTAGGGTTAGAGTTGGGGTTGGGGTTGGGGTTAGGGTTAGGGTTAGGTTAGGGTTAGGGTTAGGGTTATGCTTTATAGCTGTGTGGAAACCAAGAGGGAGGGGCACTCCGATTGCCAGGCAGGTGTTCCAAGGGGCCAACCTGGGGGGGGGTTAGGGTTAGGGTTAGGGTACAGGGATAAGAACTCCATCGGGTTAGGGTTAGGGGTTAGGGGTTAGGGTTAGGGTACAGGGATAAAAACTCCATCGGACACCCCTGTCCAATTCTGTATGTGGAGAAGGTAATGTCGTGGGGAGCTGGGGTTTGATTTGTTGGGTTAGGGTTGGGGTTAGTGTTAGGGTACAGGGATAAGAACTCCATCGGGTTAGGGTTAGGGGTTATGGTTAGGGGTTAGGGTTAGGGTACAGGGATAAAAACTCCATCGGACACCCCTGTCCAATTCTGTATGTGGAGAGAGTAATGTCGTGGGGAGCTGGGGTTTGTTTTGTTGTAGTCCTGGGAGGCCGTAGATGTCCATCGATGTGCTTTGGGGGGGGCTAGGTTGATTTCAAAATTTGGTTCGGGTTATGGTACAGGGATAAGAACTCCATCGGGTTAGGTTTAGGGTTAGGGTTAGGTACAGGGATAAAAACTCCATCGGACACCCCTGTCCAATTCTGTATGTGGAGAAGCTAATGTCGTGGGAAGCTGGGGTTTGATTTTTTGGGTTAGGGTTAGGGTTAGGGTTAGGGTTAGGGTTAGGGTTAGGGTTAGGGTTAGGGTTAGGGTTAGGTACAGGGATAAAAACTCCATCGGACACCCCTGTCCAATTCTGTATGTGGAGAAGCTAATGTCGTGGGGAGTTGGGGTTTGATTTTTTGGGTTAGGGTTAGGGTTAGGGTTAGGGTTAGGGTTAGGGTTAGGGTTAGGGTTAGGGTTAGGGTTAGGGTTAGGTACAGGGATAAAAACTCCATCGGACACCCCTGTCCAATTCTGTATGTGGAGAAGGTAATGTTGTGGGTTAGGGTTAGGGTTAGGGTTAGGGTTAGGTTAGAACTTCATCGGGTTAGGTTTAGGGTTAGGGTTAGGTACAGGGATAAAAACTCCATCGGACACCCCTGTCCAATTCAGGTATGTGGAGAAGGTAATGTCGTGGGGAGCTTAGGGTTAGGGTTAGGGTTAGGGTACAGGGATTAAAACTCCATCGGACACCCCTGTCCAATTCTGTATGTGGAGAAGGTAATGTCGTGGGGAGCTGGGGTTTGATTTTTTGGGTTAGGGTTAGGGTTAGGGTTAGGGTTAGGGTTAGGGTTAGGGTTAGGGTTAGGTACAGGGATAAAAACTCCATCGGACACCCCTGTCCAATTCTGTATGTGGAGAAGCTAATGTCGTGGGGAGCTGGGGTTTGATTTTTTGGGTTAGGGTTAGGGTTAGGGTTAGGGTTAGGGTTAGGGTTAGGGATAGGGGTTAGGGTTAGGGTTAGGGTTAGGGTTAGGTACAGGGATAAAAACTCCATCGGACACCCCTGTCCAATTCTGTATGTGGAGAAGGTAATGTTGTGGGTTAGGGTTAGGGTTAGGGTTAGGGTTAGGGTTAGGTTAGAACTCCATCGGGTTAGGTTTAGGGTTAGGGTTAGGTACAGGGATAAAAACTCCATCGGACACCCCTGTCCAATTCGGGTATGTGGAGAAGGTAATGTCGTGGGGAGCTTAGGGTTAGGGTTAGGGTTAGGGTACAGGGATAAAAACTCCATCGGACACCCCTGTCCAATTCTGTATGTGGAGAAGGTAATGTCGTGGGGAGCTGGGGTTTGTTTTGTTGTACTCCTGGGAGGCCGTAGATGTCAATCGATGTGCTTTGGAGGGGGCTAGGTGGATTTCAAAATGTGGTTAGGGTTAGGGTACAGGGATAAGAACTCCATCGGGTTAGGGTTTGGGTTAGGGTACAGGGATAAAAACTCCATCGGACACCCCTGTCAAATTCTGTATGTGGAGAAGGTAATGTCGTGGGGAGCTGGGGTTTGATTAGGGTTAGGGTTAGGGTTAGGGTTAGGGTTAGGGTTAGGGTTAGGGTTAGGGTTAGGGATAAAAACTACATCGGACACCCCTGTCCAATTCTGTATGTGGAGAAGGTAATGTCATGGGGAGCTGGGGTTTGTTTTGTTGTACTTCTGGGAGGCCGTAGATGTCCATTGATGTGCTTTGGAGGGGGCTAGGTGGATTTCAAAATGTTGTTATGTTTTTTACACATACAGGGATAAAAACTCAATTGGACACCCCTGTCCAATTCTGTATGTGGAGAAGGTAATGTCGTGGGGAGCTGGGGTTTGTTTTGTTGTACTTCTGGGAGGCCGTAGATGTCCATTCATGTGCTTTGGAGGGGGCTAGATGGATTTCAAAATTTGGTTATGTTTTTTGCACATAGGGTACAGGGATAAAAACTCCATCGGACACCCCTGTCCAATTCTGTATGTGGAGAAGGTAATGTCGTGGGGAGCTGGGGTTTGTTTTGTTGTACTCCTGGGAGGCCGTAGATGTCAATCGATGTGCTTTGGAGGGGGCTAGGTGGATTTCAAAATGTGGTTAGGGTTAGGGTACAGGGATAAGAACTCCATCGGGTTAGGGTTTGGGTTAGGGTACAGGGATAAAAACTCCATCGGACACCCCTGTCAAATTCTGTATGTGGAGAAGGTAATGTCGTGGGGAGCTGGGGTTTGATTAGGGTTAGGGTTAGGGTTAGGGTTAGGGTTAGGGTTAGGGTTAGGGTTAGGGTTAGGGATAAAAACTACATCGGACACCCCTGTCCAATTCTGTATGTGGAGAAGGTAATGTCGTGGGGAGCTGGGGTTTGTTTTGTTGTACTTCTGGGAGGCCGTAGATGTCCATTGATGTGCTTTGGAGGGGGCTAGGTGGATTTCAAAATGTTGTTATGTTTTTTACACATACAGGGATAAAAACTCAATTGGACACCCCTGTCCAATTCTGTATGTGGAGAAGGTAATGTCGTGGGGAGCTGGGGTTTGTTTTGTTGTACTTCTGGGAGGCCGTAGATGTCCATTGATGTGCTTTGGAGGGGGCTAGATGGATTTCAAAATGTTGTTATGTTTTTTACACATACAGGGATAAAAACTCAATTGGACACCCCTGTCCAATTCTGTATGTGGAGAAGGTAATGTCGTGGGGAGCTGGGGTTTGTTTTGTTGTACTCCTGGGAGGCCGTAGATGTCCATCGATGTGCTTTGGAGGGGGCTAGGTGGATTTCAACATTTTGTTATGTTTTTTGCACATAGGGTACAGGGATAAAAACTCCATCGGACACCCCTGTCCAATTCTGTATGTGGAGAAGGTAATGTCGTGGGGAGCTGGGGTTTGTTTTGTTGTACTCCTGGGAGGCCGTAGATGTCCATCGATGTGCTTTGGAGGGGGCTAGGTGGATTTCAACATTTTGTTATGTTTTTTGCACATAGGGTACAGGGATAAAAACTCCATCGGACACCCCTGTCCAATTCTGTATGTGGAGAAGGTAATGTCGTGGGGAGCTGGGGTTTGTTTTGTTGTACTTCTGGGAGGCCGTAGATGTCCATTGATGTGCTTTGGAGGGGGCTAGGTGGATTTCAAAATGTTGTTATGTTTTTTACACATACAGGGATAAAAACTCAATTGGACACCCCTGTCCAATTCTGTATGTGGAGAAGGTAATGTCGTGGGGAGCTGGGGTTTGTTTTGTTGTACTTCTGGGAGGCCGTAGATGTCCTTTGATGTGCTTTGGAGGGGGCTAGATGGATTTCAAAATGTGGTTATGTTTTTTGCACATAGGGTACAGGGATAAAAACTCCATCGGACACCCCTGTCCAATTCTGTATGTGGAGAAGGTAATGTCGTGGGGAGCTGGGGTTTGTTTTGTTGTACTCCTGGGAGGCCGTAGATGTCAATCGATGTGCTTTGGAGGGGGCTAGGGTTAGGGTTAGGGTACAGGGATAAAAACTCAATTGGACACCCCTGTCCAATTCTGTATGTGGAGAATGTAATGTCGTGGGGAGCTGGGGTTTGTTTTGTTGTACTCCTGGGAGGCCGTAGATGTCCATTGATGTGCTTTGGAGGGGGCTAGGTGGATTTCAAAATTTGGTTATGTTTTTAGCACATAGGTACAGGGATAAAAACTCAATTGGACACCCCTGTCCAATTCTGTATGTGGAGAAGGTAATGTCGTGGGGAGCTGGGGTTTGTTTTGCTGTACTCCTGGGAGGCCGTAGATGTCAATCGATGTGCTTCGGAGGGTTGGGGTTATGGTTAGGGTTAGGGTTAGGGTTAGGGGTTAGGGTTAGGGTTAGGGTTAGGGGTTAGGGTTAGGGTTAGGGTTAGGGTTAGGGTTAGGGTTAGGGTTAGGGTTTAGGGTTAGGGTTAGGGTTAGGGTTAGGGTTAGGGTTAGGGTTAGGGTTAGGTACAGGGATAAAAACTCCATCGGACACCCCTGTCCAATTCTGTATGTGGAGAAGGTAATGTCGTGGGGAGCTGGGGTTTGTTTTGTTGTACTCCTGGGAGGCCGTAGATGTCCATCGATGTGCTTTGGAGGGGGCTAGGTGGATTTCAAAACTTAGTCTCCGTCTGATGGATTCTGCTAAGTGTTTGGCTCTTTGGTGACTTAAAAAAAAGTGGGGTTAGGGTTAGGGTTAGGGTTAGGGTTAGTGTTAGGGTTAGGGTTAGGGTTAGGGTTAGGGTTAGGTACAGGGATAAAAACTCCATCGGACACCCCTGTCCAATTCTGTATGTGGAGAAGGTAATGTCGTGGGGAGCTGGGGTTTGTTTTGTTGTACTCCTGGGAGGCCGTAGATGTCCATCGATGTGCTTTGGAGGGGGCTAGGTGGATTTCAAAACTTAGTCTCCATCTGATGGATTCTGCTAAGTGTTTGGCTCTTTGGTGACTTAAAAAAAAGTGGGGTTAGGGTTAGGGTTAGGGTTAGGGTTAGGGTTAGGGTTAGGGTTAGGGTTAGGGTACAGGGATAAAAACTCCATCGGACACCCCTGTCCAATTCTGTATGTGGAGAAGGTAATGTCGTGGGGAGCTGGGGTTTGTTTTGTTGTACTTCTGGGAGGCCGTAGATGTCCATTGATGTGCTTTGGAGGGGGCTAGGTGGATTTCAAAATTTTGTTATTTTTTTTACACATACAGGGATAAAAACTCAATTGGACACCCCTGTCCAATTCTGTATGTGGAGAAGGTAATGTCGTGGGGAGCTGGGGTTTGTTTTGTTGTACTTCTGGGAGGCCGTAGATGTCCATTGATGTGCTTTGGAGGGGGCTAGGTGGATTTCAAAATTTGGTTATGTTTTTTGCACATAGGGTACAGGGATAAAAACTCCATCGGACACCCCTGTCCAATTCTGTATGTGGAGAAGGTAATGTCGTGGGGAGCTGGGGTTTGTTTTGTTGTACTCCTGGGAGGCCGTAGATGTCCATCGATGTGCTTTGGAGGGGGCTAGGTGGATTTCAAAACTTAGTCTCCATCTGATGGATTCTGCTAAGTGTTTGGCTCTTTGGTGACTTAAAAAAAAGTGGGGTTAGGGTTAGGGTTAGGGTTAGGGTTAGGGTTAGGGTTAGGGTTAGGGTTAGGGTACAGGGATAAAAACTCCATCGGACACCCCTGTCCAATTCTGTATGTGGAGAAGGTAATGTCGTGGGGAGCTGGGGTTTGTTTTGTTGTACTTCTGGGAGGCCGTAGATGTCCATTGATGTGCTTTGGAGGGGGCTAGGTGGATTTCAAAATTTTGTTATTTTTTTTACACATACAGGGATAAAAACTCAATTGGACACCCCTGTCCAATTCTGTATGTGGAGAAGGTAATGTCGTGGGGAGCTGGGGTTTGTTTTGTTGTACTTCTGGGAGGCCGTAGATGTCCATTGATGTGCTTTGGAGGGGGCTAGGTGGATTTCAAAATTTGGTTATGTTTTTTGCACATAGGGTACAGGGATAAAAACTCCATCGGACACCCCTGTCCAATTCTGTATGTGGAGAAGGTAATGTCGTGGGGAGCTGGGGTTTGTTTTGTTGTACTCCTGGGAGGCCGTAGATGTCCATCGATGTGCTTTGGAGGGGGCTAGGTGGATTTCAAAACTTAGTCTCCGTCTGATGGATTCTGCTAAGTGTTTGGCTCTTTGGTGACTTAAAAAAAAGTGCAACACAAACCTATCCCAGATGACTCAGGGGGTATTGAAACGTGCTCCTAGATGGTTTTACAGGGCTAGGGTTAGGGTTAGGGTTAGGGTTAGGGTTAGGGTTAGGGTTAGGTACAGGGATAAAAACTCAATTGGACACCCCATGTCCATCGATGTGCTTTGGAGGGGGCTAGATGGATTTCAAAATGTGGTTATGTTTTTTGCACATATGTACAGGGATAAAAACTCAATTGGACACCCCTGTCCAATTCTGTATGTGGAGAAGGTAATGTCGTGGGGAGCTGGGGTTTGTTTTGCTGTACTCCTGGGAGGCCGTAGATGTCAATCGATGTGCTTTGGAGGGGGCTAGGGTTAGGGTTAGGGTACAGGGATAAAAACTCAATTGGACACCCCTGTCCAATTCTGTATGTGGAGAAGGTAATGCCGTGGGGAGCTGGGGTTTGTTTTGCTGTACTCCTGGGAGGCCGTAGATGTCCATCGATGTGCTTTGGAGGGGGCTAGGGTTAGGGTTAGGGTTAGGGTTAGGGTTAGGGTTAGGGTTAGGGTTAGGGTTAGGGATAAAAACTCCATCGGACACCCCTGTCCAATTCTGTATGTGGAGAAGGTAATGTCGTGGGGAGCTGGGGTTTGTTTTGTTGTACTTCTGGGAGGCCGTAGATGTCCATTGATGTGCTTTGGAGGGGGCTAGGTGGATTTCAAAATGTTGTTATGTTTTTTACACATACAGGGATAAAAACTCAATTGGACACCCCTGTCCAATTCTGTATGTGGAGAAGGTAATGTCGTGGGGAGCTGGGGTTTGTTTTGTTGTACTTCTGGGAGGCCGTAGATGTCCATTGATGTGCTTTGGAGGGGGCTAGATGGATTTCAAAATTTGGTTATGTTTTTTGCACATAGGGTACAGGGATAAAAACTCCATCGGACACCCCTGTCCAATTCTGTATGTGGAGAAGGTAATGTCGTGGGGAGCTGGGAATTTGTTTTGTTGTACTCCTGGGAGGCCGTAGATGTCCATCGATGTGCTTTGGAGGGGGCTAGGTGGATTTCAACATTTTGTTATGTTTTTTGCACATAGGGTACAGGGATAAAAACTCCATCGGACACCCCTGTCCAATTCTGTATGTGGAGAAGGTAATGTCGTGGGGAGCTGGGGTTTGTTTTGTTGTACTTCTGGGAGGCCGTAGATGTCCATTGTTGTGCTTTGGAGGGGGCTAGGTGGATTTCAAAATGTTGTTATGTTTTTTACACATACAGGGATAAAAACTCAATTGGACACCCCTGTCCAATTCTGTATGTGGAGAAGGTAATGTCGTGGGGAGCTGGGGTTTGTTTTGTTGTACTTCTGGGAGGCCGTAGATGTCCATTGATGTGCTTTGGAGGGGGCTAGATGGATTTCAAAATGTGGTTATGTTTTTTGCACATAGGGTACAGGGATAAAAACTCCATCGGACACCCCTGTCCAATTCTGTATGTGGAGAAGGTAATGTCGTGGGGAGCTGGGGTTTGTTTTGATGTACTCCTGGGAGGCCGTAGATGTCAATCGATGTGCTTTGGAGGGGGCTAGGGTTAGGGTTAGGGTACAGGGATAAAAACTCAATTGGACACCCCTGTCCAATTCTGTATGTGGAGAAGGTAATGTCGTGGGGAGCTGGGGTTTGTTTTGTTGTACTCCTGGGAGGCCGTAGATGTCCATTGATGTGCTTTGGAGGGGGCTAGGTGGATTTCAAAATGTGGTTATGTTTTTAGCACATAGGTCCAGGGATAAAAACTCAATTGGACACCCCTGTCCAATTCTGTATGTGGAGAAGGTAATGTCGTGGGGAGCTGGGGTTTGTTTTGTTGTACTCCTGGGAGGCCGTAGATGTCAATCGATGTGCTTTGGATGGTTGGGGTTATGGTTAGGGTTAGGGTTAGGGTTAGGGGTTAGGGTTAGGGGTTAGGGTTAGGGTTAGGGTTAGGGTTAGGGTTAGGGTTAGGGTTAGGGTTTAGGGTTAGGGTTAGGGTTAGGGTTAGGGTTAGGGTTAGGGTTAGGGTTAGGGTTAGGGTTAGGTTAGGGTTAGGGTTAGGGTTAGGGTTAGGGTTAGGGTTAGGGTTAGGGTTAGGTTTAAGAGAAAATTGCCCTTCAAGAGGACCAAATACACGGGCACATGTTCTCTAATTCTATTTCTCCTATTGATACATCATAGTCCTACAGGAAATTGGGAGATATACCCCAAAGAAAGATGTTATGGTTTATCCCTGAAAAAGAACAGATAAGAGTAACCTTTTCCTCCAAGAGGATAAACATCCAGACACTACCCAAACAATACATACCTTCCAATTCCCAGGCTCCTCAGAATACATCTTTATGAAGCCAGGGTTATAATTTAAAGTACCAATTAAGATTGTCAGTGTCAAGGTTAAAATTAGGCTCTCATACTTTTGTTTCAGACCTGTGGGATTCCTGATATCCACTTTTTAAGTCCCAAGGGGTTAGGGTTAAGGTTAGATTTGAGGCTTGAGTTCAAATTAAGATTGGTATCGGGGTCAAGGTTCAGGGATTGAGGTGGGGTTAAGATTAGGATTGTGATTGGGGTTAGGATTAAAACTAAGGTTATTATCCGGGTTGAGATTAAGTTTAGGATTAGGGTTAAGGTTAAAGCTAGGGTTGGGATTGCTCCAGTTTCAGGTAAGGTTAAGGTTAGGGTTCGAGCAAGGATCAGAATTACAATCAAGGTTAGGGTTATAGTTAGGGTAAACCAAGAGGTTAAACTTAGGGTTAGGGTTAGGGTTAGGGTTAGGGTTAGGGTTAGGGTTAGGGTTAGGGTTAGGGTTAGGGTTAGGGTTAGGGTTAGGGTTAGGGTTAGGTTTTGAATTAGGGTAGGGTTAAAAAGAGACTGGTTTGTCTTGTGGTGCGCAGGCCTATTGTTGTGTGCCCCTCCAATATAATGCTATAAACCATTCAACTGTTAAAATTATCTAGATTACCCCCTCCAAACTTACCAAAAGTAAGTAGGTTATTATTGTTTCTAAATGATAGTCTGAGTGGTTATCTAGGACCATGAAGGGACTGAGATATTAAAATATACAAGGGATCAGGGGATAGATGCTTTAATAATACATATACAAACACAATTATATTCACATATATAAGCGCTAGAAGACAAAGTGCTAAGAGATAAAGTGCTAAAATGTCAAAACAAAATCAAATACCTAAAAAAGGAAGGAATAAAACTATTTAAGATAAGCATGCAAATATTAAATATTTGACAAAACCACTTAAACTTTATTTTTTGTTTGAATAGTGCATCCTTCTTTCACCTCCTTGAGATCCCTGTAAAAAAGTGCTATCCCTTTCGATTGATCCCATCTAACTGGTTAAAAACGCTCATTCAGACCGGTGGGTGTAATTGTTTGAAGATCTCTTATCCACCCACGTTCCACTGCTTTTCGCCGCCCACTGGTCCACCCAGAACATGACTGTAAGCCGGATATATTGAGGTAAGTGATGGGGTGATCCTGGAAATGAGTGACTAGTTCTGTGTGTAGATGGGCCCGTTTGATGTTGTATAGATGTTGTTTAAGTCTAGTTTCTATTGTATACTGAGTTTCCCCGATGTAGTGTTTTTTGCATAATGTACAGGTAATTATATAAATGACATTTGGAGTGTTGAGTGAGATAGAGTCTAGAACTGGAGTGGAGGTCTTGCTGTGTGGATTTGAAATGAATTTTCTTGGTTTGAAGTGGGCCGTGTGAGGTTTGGGTGGTTGTGGGGGCTTAGTGCTGTATTTTGCTTTGATTAGGACGTCTTTGAGACTCTTATTCCTTCTGAATGCTGAGATAATTCTATATGGCTGGAAGGGTGTGTATGCCTGTTGAGTAATGAGAAAATTATGCTTGAATGCCTGATGTAGCGGTCTGATCCTATGTGAGAATGTAGTGACTAAGGGGATAAGGATTGTCTGCTGATTGGAAGAGGAATCAGAGGAGGAGAGAAGGTTGTGATTCTGAGAGGGGGGGGTTTTGGTGGGGTTAGGGTTAGGAGTAGGGTTAGGGGTGGGAACAGGATACGAACCCGGGTTAGGGTAAGGGTTAAGGTTAGGGTCAGGGTCAGGGTTAGGGTTAGGAGTAGGGTTGGGGGTAGGTTTAGGGTTAGGAGTAGGGTTAGGGTTAGGTTTAGGAGTAGGGTTGGGGGTAGGGTTAGGGTTAGGAGTAGGGTTGGGGGTAGGGTTAGGAGTTGGAACAGAATACGAACCCGGGTTAGGGTAAGGGTTAAGGTTAGGGTCAGGGTTAGGGTTAGGAGTAGGGTTAGGGGTGGGAACAGGATACGAACCCAGGTTAGGGTAAGGGTTAAGGTTAGGGTTAGGGTTAGGAGTAGGGTTAGGTATAGGGTTGGGGGTAGGGTTAGGGTTAGGGTTAGGGTTGGGGTTAGGGTTGGGGGTGGGGTAAGGAGTTGGAACAGGATACGAACCCGGGTTAGGGTAAGGGTTAAGGTTAGGGTCAGGGGCGGGAGCAGGATACGAACCCGGGTTAGGGTAAGGGTTAAAGTTAGGGTCAGGGTTAAGGTCAGGGGAAGGGGGGGATTTGGAAGTGCCTCCAGAACCTGTGTAATGAGAGTTGTGGTCAGAAAGAGTGATTGACAGACTTGTGTTTTGTGGGTGTGTTAGCTGAATGGGAGAGAGGGCCGCCAAGGTACTGGTTTTTATGGTTCTGAGGTATCGTTTTGAGTAGCCTCTTTGTCTAAGTGCATGAAATAGTGTTTGAATTGCTGTGTCCAGATCCTTTTTACAGGAGGATATCCTATGGAACCGTATAATTTGGGATTTGACGATGCCTTTAAATGTATGTTTGGGATGATAACTCTGTTTATGGAGTAGAGCATGTGTATCTGTTGGTTTGAAATAAACTTTAGTGAGTAATGTTTTTTGGGATTGATTTATCTGATTAAAGAATACTGTGGTATCCAAGAAATGTACTTCACATGGATCTATTGTGTATTTAACCTTAATGGACGGGTGATGACTGTTGAGAATGCTGATGAATTCAGTGAATAGTTGGATGTCATGAGGCCAGGCTCCTATGATGTCGTCTAGAAATCTGTAATAAAATGTGGGTTGATGTGGGCACTTGGCCAATGCCTCTCTCTCCCATTCAGCCATGTAGATGTTTGCATATGCAGGGGCAAATTCCTTCCCCATAGCCGTTCCCTCCACCTGCAAGTAGTGCCTATCATTGAATATAAAATCGTTGTGTGTGAGACTAATTTCTAATAATTGTAGTAATTCATTGTCTGGTCTATTCCTATCTGGGTGTGCATGGAGTAGATTTCTAACCGTCTGTATTCCTGTTGCTGTATTTATGTTGGTATATAAGCTATCAATGTCTATAGTGAATATGTATGTTTGGGAGGGAACAACTATGGGTTTAATCTTCTCAAGGAAGTGGTAAGTGTCTCTGAGGTAGCTGGGGTGTCTAGTGGAGAGAGGGTTGATATGATGGTCAATATATTGAGCTATGTTGTACGATTCACTATTGCAGTCTGATACGATGGGCCTGCCAGGAGGAACTTCATGGGGAATTGTCCAGGTGTCTGGGTCTTTGTGAATTTTACAAAGTAGGTAAAACAGTCTGGGTCGTGGGGTGTCTGGTCCAAATAGAAAGTCTCGTTGTTTCTTATTGATGTACCGTTTATCATAAAGTGTTTGTATGATTCGGCGTAGCTTAGTCTGAGTCTGTGGTTGTAGGCTGTCTTCTATAGGTACATAGTACTTGGTGTTGGATAACTGTCTGTTTGCCTCATATGTGTATTGATGTTTGTCTAGGATCACTGTTTTTGATCCCTTATCTGCTGGTTTCAATATTATGTGAGGGTTGTTTATAAGTTCTTTTATGGCTTGTCTCTCTATACTAGTGAGGTTGTCCTGTCTATCTGCCTGGGTGTGGTAGTTGTGAAGGGTGTCTTTGTCCGTTCTGATTAGATTCTGAACCCTCCCGTCTACCTGGGACAGTTTAGGTTCCCAGGTCGAAGGAAGGGTGAATGGTAAGTAGTTGTCATTTGTCCGATAGTCAAAATAGTCGAGAAGTTTGAGTCGTCTATGGTATTTGTGGGTGTCCCTATGAAGTTCCTCCCAGTCGAATTTGATTGGGCGGGGAATGAATGACAACCCTCTCTCCAGGAGTTGGGCCTGCGGTGCTGTAAGTTGAAAAGACTTTGACAAGTTCATGATGTTGGATAAGGAGGGGGGAACTGCCACCTCTACTGGAGGATCTAAGGAAGGAACTGGAGGAGGTAGGGAGGGGGAGAGGGAAGGGGGTTGGGAAGAAATCAAAATGGTGCAGCTTGGTTGTTCCAAGTTGTGGTTAGA
>NW_028164773.1:0-103899 GCF_964263955.1 Coregonus lavaretus
GACATGATGCATTAACTATCTGAATCTGATGAGACCCAGACATGATGCAATAACTATCTGAATCTGAATGAGCATAACTATCTGAATCTGATGAGAACATGATGCAATAACTATCTGAATCTGATGACACCAGAGACATGATGCAATAACTATCTGAATCTGATGACACCAGACATGATGCAATAACTATCTGAATCTGATGAGCACCAGACATGATGCAATAACTATCTGAATCTGATGACACCAGACATGATGCAATAACTATCTGAATCTGATGACACCAGACATGATGCAATAACTATCTGAATCTGATGACACCAGACATGATGCAATAACTATCTGAATCTGATGACACCAGACATGATGCAATAACTATCTGAATCTGATGACACCAGACATGATGCAATAACTATCTGAATCTGATGACACCAGACATGATGCAATAACTATCTGAATCTGATGACACCAGACATGATGCAATAACTATCTGAATCTGATGAGACCAGACATGATGCAATAACTATCTGAATCTGATGACACCAGACATGATGCAATAACTATCTGAATCTGATGACACCAGACATGATGCAATAACTATCTGAATCTGATGAGACCAGACATGATGCAATAACTATCTGAATCTGATGACACCAGACATGATGCAATAACTATCTGAATCTGATGACACCAGACATGATGCAATAACTATCTGAATCTGATGACACCAGACATGATGCAATAACTATCTGAATCTGATGACACCAGACATGATGCAATAACTATCTGAATCTGATGAGAACCAGACATGATGCAATAACTATCTGAATCTGATGACACCAGACATGATGCAATAACTATCTGAATCTGATGACACCAGACATGATGCAATAACTATCTGAATCTGATGAGACCAGACATGATGCAATAACTATCTGAATCTGATGACACCAGACATGATGCAATAACTATCTGAATCTGATGACACCAGACATGATGCAATAACTATCTGAATCTGATGACACCAGACATGATGCAATAACTATCTGAATCTGATGACACCAGACATGATGCAATAACTATCTGAATCTGATGACACCAGACATGATGCAATAACTATCTGAATCTGATGAGACCAGACATGATGCAATAACTATCTGAATCTGATGACACCAGACATGATGCAATAACTATCTGAATCTGATGATGACACCAGACATGATGCAATAACTATCTGAATCTGATGACACCAGACATGATGCAATAACTATCTGAATCTGATGAGACCAGACATGATGCAATAACTATCTGAATCTGATGACACCAGACATGATGCAATAACTATCTGAATCTGATGAGACCAGACATGATGCAATAACTATCTGAATCTGATGACACCAGACATGATGCAATAACTATCTGAATCTGATGACACCAGACATGATGCAATAACTATCTGAATCTGATGACACCAGACATGATGCAATAACTATCTGAATCTGATGACACCAGACATGATGCAATAACTATCTGAATCTGATGAGACCAGACATGATGCAATAACTATCTGAATCTGATGACACCAGACATGATGCAATAACTATCTGAATCTGATGAGACCAGACATGATGCAATAACTATCTGAATCTGATGACACCAGACATGATGCAATAACTATCTGAATCTGATGACACCAGACATGATGCAATAACTATCTGAATCTGATGAGACCAGACATGATGCAATAACTATCTGAATCTGATGACACCAGACATGATGCAATAACTATCTGAATCTGATGACACCAGACATGATGCAATAACTATCTGAATCTGATGAGACCAGACATGATGCAATAACTATCTGAATCTGATGACTCCAGACATGATGCAATAACTATCTGAATCTGATGAGACCAGACATGATGCAATAACTATCTGAATCTGATGAGAGACATGATGCAATAACTATCTGAATCTGATGAGAGACATGATGCAATAACTATCTGAATCTGATGAGAGACATGATGCAATAACTATCTGAATCTGATGAGACCAGACATGATGCAATAACTATCTGAATCTGATGACACCAGACATGATGCAATAACTATCTGAATCTGATGAGACCAGACATGATGCAATAACTATCTGAATCTGATGACACCAGACATGATGCAATAACTATCTGAATCTGATGAGAGACCAGACATGATGCAATAACTATCTGAATCTGATGAGACCAGACATGATGCAATAACTATCTGAATCTGATGACACCAGACATGATGCAATAACTATCTGAATCTGATGAGACCAGACATGATGCAATAACTATCTGAATCTGATGACACCAGACATGATGCAATAACTATCTGAATCTGATGACACCAGACATGATGCAATAACTATCTGAATCTGATGACACCAGACATGATGCAATAACTATCTGAATCTGATGAGAGACATGATGCAATAACTATCTGAATCTGATGAGAGACATGATGCAATAACTATCTGAATCTGATGAGACCAGACATGATGCAATAACTATCTGAATCTGATGACACCAGACATGATGCAATAACTATCTGAATCTGATGAGAGACATGATGCAATAACTATCTGAATCTGATGAGACCAGACATGATGCAATAACTATCTGAATCTGATGACACCAGACATGATGCAATAACTATCTGAATCTGATGAGACCAGACATGATGCAATAACTATCTGAATCTGATGAGACACCAGACATGATGCAATAACTATCTGAATCTGATGACACCAGACATGATGCAATAACTATCTGAATCTGATGACACCAGACATGATGCAATAACTATCTGAATCTGATGACACCAGACATGATGCAATAACTATCTGAATCTGATGAGACCAGACATGATGCAATAACTATCTGAATCTGATGAGACCAGACATGATGCAATAACTATCTGAATCTGATGACACCAGACATGATGCAATAACTATCTGAATCTGATGAGAGACCAGACATGATGCAATAACTATCTGAATCTGATGAGACCAGACATGATGCAATAACTATCTGAATCTGATGACACCAGACATGATGCAATAACTATCTGAATCTGATGACACCAGACATGATGCAATAACTATCTGAATCTGATGACACCAGACATGATGCAATAACTATCTGAATCTGATGACACCAGACATGATGCAATAACTATCTGAATCTGATGACACCAGACATGATGCAATAACTATCTGAATCTGATGAGACCAGACATGATGCAATAACTATCTGAATCTGATGAGACCAGACATGATGCAATAACTATCTGAATCTGATGACACCAGACATGATGCAATAACTATCTGAATCTGATGACACCAGACGTGATGCAATAACTATCTGAATCTGATGACACCAGACATGATGCAATAACTATCTGAATCTGATGAGACCAGACATGATGCAATAACTATCTGAATCTGATGAGACCAGACATGATGCAATAACTATCTGAATCTGATGACACCAGACATGATGCAATAACTATCTGAATCTGATGAGAGACATGATGCAATAACTATCTGAATCTGATGAGAGACATGATGCAATAACTATCTGAATCTGATGAGAGACATGATGCAATAACTATCTGAATCTGATGAGAGACATGATGCAATAACTATCTGAATCTGATGACACCAGACATGATGCAATAACTATCTGAATCTGATGAGACACCAGACATGATGCAATAACTATCTGAATCTGATGAGACCAGACATGATGCAATAACTATCTGAATCTGATGACACCAGACATGATGCAATAACTATCTGAATCTGATGAGAGACATGATGCAATAACTATCTGAATCTGATGAGAGACATGATGCAATAACTATCTGAATCTGATGACACCAGACATGATGCAATAACTATCTGAATCTGATGAGACACCAGACATGATGCAATAACTATCTGAATCTGATGAGACCAGACATGATGCAATAACTATCTGAATCTGATGACACCAGACATGATGCAATAACTATCTGAATCTGATGAGAGACCAGACATGATGCAATAACTATCTGAATCTGATGACACCAGACATGATGCAATAACTATCTGAATCTGATGAGACCAGACATGATGCAATAACTATCTGAATCTGATGAGACCAGACATGATGCAATAACTATCTGAATCTGATGAGACCAGACATGATGCAATAACTATCTGAATCTGATGACACCAGACATGATGCAATAACTATCTGAATCTGATGACACCAGACATGATGCAATAACTATCTGAATCTGATGAGACCAGACATGATGCAATAACTATCTGAATCTGATGAGACCAGACATGATGCAATAACTATCTGAATCTGATGAGACACCAGACATGATGCAATAACTATCTGAATCTGATGAGACCAGACATGATGCAATAACTATCTGAATCTGATGACACCAGACATGATGCAATAACTATCTGAATCTGATGAGACCAGACATGATGCAATAACTATCTGAATCTGATGACACCAGACATGATGCAATAACTATCTGAATCTGATGACACCAGACATGATGCAATAACTATCTGAATCTGATGAGACCAGACATGATGCAATAACTATCTGAATCTGATGAGACCAGACATGATGCAATAACTATCTGAATCTGATGAGACCAGACATGATGCAATAACTATCTGAATCTGATGACACCAGACATGATGCAATAACTATCTGAATCTGATGAGACCAGACATGATGCAATAACTATCTGAATCTGATGAGACCAGACATGATGCAATAACTATCTGAATCTGATGAGAGACATGATGCAATAACTATCTGAATCTGATGACACCAGACATGATGCAATAACTATCTGAATCTGATGACACCAGACATGATGCAATAACTATCTGAATCTGATGACACCAGACATGATGCAATAACTATCTGAATCTGATGACACCAGACATGATGCAATAACTATCTGAATCTGATGAGAGACATGATGCAATATCTATCTGAATCTGATGAGACCAGACATGATGCAATAACTATCTGAATCTGATGACACCAGACATGATGCAATAACTATCTGAATCTGATGAGACCAGACATGATGCAATAACTATCTGAATCTGATGACACCAGACATGATGCAATAACTATCTGAATCTGATGAGACCAGACATGATGCAATAACTATCTGAATCTGATGACACCAGACATGATGCAATAACTATCTGAATCTGATGAGACCAGACATGATGCAATAACTATCTGAATCTGATGACACCAGACATGATGCAATAACTATCTGAATCTGATGACACCAGACATGATGCAATAACTATCTGAATCTGATGAGAGACATGATGCAATAACTATCTGAATCTGATGACACCAGACATGATGCAATAACTATCTGAATCTGATGACACCAGACATGATGCAATAACTATCTGAATCTGATGAGACCAGACATGATGCAATAACTATCTGAATCTGATGACACCAGACATGATGCAATAACTATCTGAATCTGATGACACCAGACATGATGCAATAACTATCTGAATCTGATGAGACCAGACATGATGCAATAACTATCTGAATCTGATGAGACCAGACATGATGC
Organism: Coregonus lavaretus; assembly: GCF_964263955.1. Classification (NCBI taxonomy): domain Eukaryota; kingdom Metazoa; phylum Chordata; class Actinopteri; order Salmoniformes; family Salmonidae; genus Coregonus; species Coregonus lavaretus. Next base: position 5,669 of record NW_028164773.1, read on the forward strand.
AATAACTATCTGAATCTGATGAGAGACATGATGCAATAACTATCTGAATCTGATGAGACACCAGACGTGATGCAATAACTATCTGAATCTGATGACACCAGACATGATGCAATAACTATCTGAATCTGATGACACCAGACATGATGCAATAACTATCTGAATCTGATGAGAGACATGATGCAATAACTATCTGAATCTGATGAGAGACATGATGCAATAACTATCTGAATCTGATGACACCAGACATGATGCAATAACTATCTGAATCTGATGACACCAGACATGATGCAATAACTATCTGAATCTGATGAGACCAGACGTGATGCAATAACTATCTGAATCTGATGAGAGACATGATGCAATAACTATCTGAATCTGATGAGACCAGACATGATGCAATAACTATCTGAATCTGATGAGACACCAGACATGATGCAATAACTATCTGAATCTGATGAGAGACATGATGCAATAACTATCTGAATCTGATGACACCAGACATGATGCAATAACTATCTGAATCTGATGAGACCAGACATGATGCAATAACTATCTGAATCTGATGACACCAGACATGATGCAATAACTATCTGAATCTGATGACACCAGACATGATGCAATAACTATCTGAATCTGATGACACCAGACATGATGCAATAACTATCTGAATCTGATGAGACCAGACATGATGCAATAACTATCTGAATCTGATGACACCAGACATGATGCAATAACTATCTGAATCTGATGACACCAGACATGATGCAATAACTATCTGAATCTGATGACACCAGACGTGATGCAATAACTATCTGAATCTGATGACACCAGACATGATGCAATAACTATCTGAATCTGATGACACCAGACATGATGCAATAACTATCTGAATCTGATGACACCAGACATGATGCAATAACTATCTGAATCTGATGAGACCAGACATGATGCAATAACTATCTGAATCTGATGAGACCAGACATGATGCAATAACTATCTGAATCTGATGAGACCAGACATGATGCAATAACTATCTGAATCTGATGAGACCAGACATGATGCAATAACTATCTGAATCTGATGACACCAGACATGATGCAATAACTATCTGAATCTGATGAGAGACATGATGCAATAACTATCTGAATCTGATGACACCAGACATGATGCAATAACTATCTGAATCTGATGAGACCAGACATGATGCAATAACTATCTGAATCTGATGACACCAGACATGATGCAATAACTATCTGAATCTGATGAGAGACCAGACATGATGCAATAACTATCTGAATCTGATGACACCAGACATGATGCAATAACTATCTGAATCTGATGAGAGACATGATGCAATAACTATCTGAATCTGATGAGACCAGACATGATGCAATAACTATCTGAATCTGATGACACCAGACATGATGCAATAACTATCTGAATCTGATGAGACCAGACATGATGCAATAACTATCTGAATCTGATGACACCAGACGTGATGCAATAACTATCTGAATCTGATGACACCAGACATGATGCAATAACTATCTGAATCTGATGACACCAGACATGATGCAATAACTATCTGAATCTGATGACACCAGACATGATGCAATAACTATCTGAATCTGATGACACCAGACATGATGCAATAACTATCTGAATCTGATGACACCAGACATGATGCAATAACTATCTGAATCTGATGACACCAGACGTGATGCAATAACTATCTGAATCTGATGACACCAGACATGATGCAATAACTATCTGAATCTGATGAGACCAGACATGATGCAATAACTATCTGAATCTGATGAGACCAGACATGATGCAATAACTATCTGAATCTGATGACACCAGACATGATGCAATAACTATCTGAATCTGATGACACCAGACATGATGCAATAACTATCTGAATCTGATGAGACCAGACATGATGCAATAACTATCTGAATCTGATGAGACACCAGACATGATGCAATAACTATCTGAATCTGATGAGAGACATGATGCAATAACTATCTGAATCTGATGACACCAGACATGATGCAATAACTATCTGAATCTGATGAGAGACATGATGCAATAACTATCTGAATCTGATGACACCAGACATGATGCAATAACTATCTGAATCTGATGAGACCAGACATGATGCAATAACTATCTGAATCTGATGAGAGACATGATGCAATAACTATCTGAATCTGATGACACCAGACGTGATGCAATAACTATCTGAATCTGATGAGACCAGACATGATGCAATAACTATCTGAATCTGATGAGACCAGACATGATGCAATAACTATCTGAATCTGATGAGACCAGACATGATGCAATAACTATCTGAATCTGATGAGAGACATGATGCAATAACTATCTGAATCTGATGACACCAGACGTGATGCAATAACTATCTGAATCTGATGAGAGACATGATGCAATAACTATCTGAATCTGATGAGACCAGACATGATGCAATAACTATCTGAATCTGATGAGACCAGACATGATGCAATAACTATCTGAATCTGATGAGACCAGACATGATGCAATAACTATCTGAATCTGATGACACCAGACATGATGCAATAACTATCTGAATCTGATGACACCAGATATGATGCAATAACTATCTGAATCTGATGAGACCAGACATGATGCAATAACTATCTGAATCTGATGAGACCAGACATGATGCAATAACTATCTGAATCTGATGACACCAGACATGATGCAATAACTATCTGAATCTGATGACACCAGACATGATGCAATAACTATCTGAATCTGATGAGACCAGACATGATGCAATAACTATCTGAATCTGATGAGACCAGACATGATGCAATAACTATCTGAATCTGATGACACCAGACGTGATGCAATAACTATCTGAATCTGATGACACCAGACATGATGCAATAACTATCTGAATCTGATGAGACCAGACATGATGCAATAACTATCTGAATCTGATGAGACCAGACATGATGCAATAACTATCTGAATCTGATGACACCAGACATGATGCAATAACTATCTGAATCTGATGAGACCAGACATGATGCAATAACTATCTGAATCTGATGACACCAGACATGATGCAATAACTATCTGAATCTGATGACACCAGACATGATGCAATAACTATCTGAATCTGATGACACCAGACATGATGCAATAACTATCTGAATCTGATGACACCAGACATGATGCAATAACTATCTGAATCTGATGACACCAGACATGATGCAATAACTATCTGAATCTGATGACACCAGACGTGATGCAATAACTATCTGAATCTGATGAGAGACATGATGCAATAACTATCTGAATCTGATGAGACCAGACATGATGCAATAACTATCTGAATCTGATGAGACCAGACATGATGCAATAACTATCTGAATCTGATGAGACCAGACATGATGCAATAACTATCTGAATGTGATGACACCAGACATGATGCAATAACTATCTGAATCTGATGACACCAGACATGATGCAATAACTATCTGAATCTGATGACACCAGACATGATGCAATAACTATCTGAATCTGATGACACCAGACATGATGCAATAACTATCTGAATGTGATGACACCAGACATGATGCAATAACTATCTGAATCTGATGAGACCAGACATGATGCAATAACTATCTGAATCTGATGACACCAGACATGATGCAATAACTATCTGAATCTGATGAGAGACATGATGCAATAACTATCTGGATCTGATGAGACACCAGACATGATGCAATAACTATCTGAATCTGATGAGAGACATGATGCAATAACTATCTGAATCTGACACCAGACATGATGCAATAACTATCTGAATCCCCCCAGAAAGATATGTTCTTAATGTTTGATTTTGAGTTTATTGATTCTTGCTCACAGATAAAACTGAAGAAAAGCAGAAACAAATTGCACAATACTTCCAATACATATCACATGACACATCACACGAACCACGACACATGACCCATATCACACGAACCACGACACATGACCCACATCACACGAACCATGACACCTGGTTTAATTTATTCTGCACATAATGTTTCTGCCATCGTCTCTTATAACCAAAAAGAGCTTCTGGATATCAGGACAGCGATTACTCACCTCGTATTGGACGAAGATTTTTTCTTCAACAAGTCAGACGCGAAGGATATCCTACAGACACCCGACAAGGCCCAAATCCCTGTCATTCGCATGAGGAAGAGACGGAGATATCGTGGACGTAGGTCGGGGTGCCTTGGAAGGATCCGACGGCGAGCGAGTAAACTGCCTCTTCCATCAATCCTATTAGCCAATCTTCAATCATTGGATAACAAATTGGACGACCTAAGATTATGGTTATCCTACCAACGGGACATTAAAAACTGTAATATCTTATGTTTCACCGAGTCGTGGCTGAACGACGACATGGACAACATACAACTAGCGGCTATACGCTACATCGGCAGGATAGAACGGCTGACTCCGGTAAGACAAGGGGTGGCAGTCTGTATATATTTGTAAACAACAGCTGGTGCACAAAATCAAATACTAAGGAGGTCTCGAGGTTTTGCTCGCCTGAGGTAGAGTATTATGATAAGCTGTAGACCACACTATTTACCAAGAGAGTTTTCATCTATATTTTTCATAGCTGTCTATTTACCACCACAAACCGATGCTGGCATTAAGACCGCACTCAATGAGCTGTAGACGGCCATAAGCAAACAGGAAAACGCTCATCCAGAGGCAGCGCTCCTAGTGGCCGGGGACTTTAATGCAGGGAAACTTAAATCTGTTCTACCTAATTTCTACCAGCATGTTAAATGTGCAACCAGAGGAGAAAAAAACTCTAGACCACCTTTACTCCACACACAGAGACGCGTACAAAGCTCTCCCTCGCCCTCCATTTGGCAAATCTGACCATAACTCTATCCTCCTGATTCCTGCTTATAAGCAAAAACTAAAGCGGGAAGCACCAGTGACTCGGTTAATAAAAAAGTGGTCAGATGACGCAGATGCTAAGCTACAGGACTGTTTTGCTAGCACAGACTGGAACATTTACATCATTTGGCAGACGCTCTTATCCAGAGCGACTTACAGTTAGTGAGTGCATACATTATTTTAAAATTTTCATATTGGCCCCTCGTGGGAATCGAACCCACAACCCTGGCGTTGCAAACGCCATGCTCTACCAACTGAGCTACATCCCTGCTGGCCATTCCCTCCCCTACCCTGGACGACGCTGGGCCAATTGTGCGCCGCCCCATGGGTCTACCTATTCTTCAGATAGCATTGAGGAGTACACCACATCAGTCACTGGCTTCATCAATAAGTGAATCGATGATGTCATCCCCACAGTGACCGTACGTACATACCCCAACCAGAAGCCATGGATTACAGGAAACATCCGCATTGAGCTAAAGGGTAGAGCTGCCGCTTTCAAGGAGCGGGACACTAATCCGGACTCTTATAAGAAATCCCACTATGCCCTCAGACGAACCATCAAACAGGCAAAGAGTCAATACAGGACTAAGATTGAATCGTACTACACCGGCTCTGATGCTTGTCGGATGTGGCAGGGCTTGAAAACTATTACAGAATACAAAGGGAAGCACAGCCGCAAGCTGCCCAGTGACACAAGACTTCCAGCCGAGCTAAACCACTTCTATGCTCGCTTCGAGGCAAGCAACACTGAAGCATGCATGAGAGCACCAGCTGTTCCGGATGACTATGTAATCACGCTCTCTGTAGCCGATGTGAGGAAGACTTTTACGCAGGTCAACATTCACAAGGCCACAGGGCCAGACGGATTACCAGGACGTGTACTCCGAGCATGTGCTGACCAACTGGCAAGTGTCTTCACTGACATTTTCAACATGTCCCTGACTGAGTCTGTAATACCAACATGTTTCAAGCAGACCACCATAGTCCCCGTGCCCAAGGACACTAAGATAACCTGCCTAAATGACTACCGACCTCTAGCACTGACGTCTGTAGCCATGAAGTACTTTGAAAGGCTGGTCATGGCTCACATCAACACCATTATCCCAGAAACCCCAAACCCACTCAATTTGCATACCACCCCACCAGATCCACAGATGATGCAATCTCTATTGCACTCCACACTGCCCTTTCCCACCTGGACAAGAGGAACACCTACATGAGAATGCTATTTATTGACTACAGCTCAGCATTCAACACCATAGTGCCCTCAAAGCTCATCACTAAGCTAAGGATCCTGGGACTAAACACCTCCTGACGGGCCGCCCCCAGGTGGTAAGGGTAGGTAACAACACATCTGCCACACTGATCCTCAACACGGGGGCCCCTCAGGGGTGCATGCTCAGTCCCCTCCTGTACTCCCTGCTCACCCATGACTGCATGGCCAAGCACGACTCCAACACCATCATTAAGTTTGCCGATGACACAACAGTGGTAGGCCTGATCACCGACAACATTGAGACAGCCTATAGGGAGGAGGTCAGAGACCTGGCCGAGTGGTGCCAGGATAACAACCTCTCCCTCAACGTGACCAAGACAAAGGAGATGATTGTGGACTACAGGATAAAAAAGAGGACTGAGCACGCCCCCATTCTCATCGACGGGGCTGTAGTGGAACAGGTCGAGAGCTTCAAGTTCCTTGGTGTCCACATCACCAACGAACTATCATGGTCCAAACACACCAAGACAGTCGTGAAGAGGGCACGACAAAGCCTATTCCCCCTCAGGAGACTGAAAAGATTAGGCATGGGTCCTCAGATCCTGCCCCATCGAGAGCATCCTGACTGGTTGCATCACCGCCTGGTATGGCAACTGCTTGGCCTCCGACCACGAGGCACTACAGAGGGTAGTGCATACGGCCCAGTACATCACTGGGGCCAAGCTTCCTGCCATCCAGGACCTCGCGAGTGCATTCGTTGGCCTAACCGAGTTCTGCTAGGCGTCAGCCGAACCTATGTATAAGGATGGCTTAAGCTTGCTTCCCCTCCGAAACAGTTAGTCATATATTATGAAGACATTTGGTGACGTTTTGGTCTTCGACAAAGGTATTTTTTCCGGCTGTTCGGGCACGCAATTGTTTTTCTTGAAGCAAGCCGATGTTCGGTAGCGGAAGTCAACGCCCCCTTTTGTCTGTGATTGGTCAACGGTAGGGATTCTTCAATTAGGTGTTTGTTGACATTCAATGACAGACCACTAGTTTTCATGCAAATGTTTTCCCTTGAGAAATACTGCACCAAACATCTTAGTTAGAATGTTTTCCCTTGAGAAATACCGCACCAAACATCTTAGTTAGAATGTTTTCACTTGAGAAATACTGCACCAAACATCTTAGTTAGAATGTTTTCACTTGAGAAATACTGCACCAAACATCTTAGTTAGAATGTTTTCCCTTGAGAAATACCGCACCAAACATCTTAGTTAGAATGTTTTCACTTGAGAAATACCGCACCAAACATCTTAGTTAGAATGTTTTCCCTTGAGAAATACCGCACCAAACATCGTAGTTAGAATGTTTTCACTTGAGAAATACCGCACCAAACATCGTAGTTAGAATGTTTTCCCTTGAGAAATACTGCACCAAACATCTTAGTTAGAATGTTTTCCCTTGAGAAATACTGCACCAAACATCTTAGTTAGAATGTTTTCCCTTGAGAAATACTGCACCAAACATCTTAGTTAGAATGTTTTCCCTTGAGAAATACTGCACCAAACATCTTAGTTAGAATGTTTTCCCTTGAGAAATACCGCACCAAACATCTTAGTTAGATTAAGTGTCTCTCACTGTTCAAATAAACCTACCATTAAAATTATAGACTGATCATTTCTTTGTCAGTGGGCAAATGTACAAAATCAGCAGGGGATCAAACACTTTTTTCCCTCACTGTATAGGAAACCATGCAGTCTTCAGTTCATTTACCTGTCCACAGGAGACTACAGCTCTATATAGAGGTTTAATTGCATCATAACATTTACCATCCCACCCCCAGTATGTATGTTTGAAAGCAAGAAGATCTCTATTTGCCCAATCAAAGGCCTTTTGGAAATCAATAAAACTATTCAAAGGCTGTATTGATAAGGATGATACCAGAGTAGAACTGTAGACTGTGTTAATAAGACTGATACCAGAGTAGAACTGTAGACTGTGTTAATAAGACTGACCGGTAATTTAATGGGACCCTGGATCATTATTTGATGACTTTGGGGTTAATGGTGGATCTGTACCCAGTTGAAGGGATGATACTATTTTCAAAACACATTTGAAAAATACAGAGTAGAATCTGCAGTAACCTAGGAGACTTTGGAAGCTCCAGAGTAGAATCTGCAGTAACCTAGGAGACTTTGGAAGCTCCAGAGTAGAATCTGCAGTAACCTAGGAGACTTTGGAAGCTCCAGAGTAGAATCTGCAGTAACCTAGGAGACTTTGGAAGCTCCAGAGTAGAGTCTGCAGTAACCTAGGAGACTTTGGAAGCTCCAGAGTAGAGTCTGCAGTAACCTAGGAGACTTTGGAAGCTCCAGAGAAGAGTCTGCAGTAACCTAGCAGACTTTGGAAGCTCCAGAGTAGAGTCTGCAGTAACCTAGGAGACTTTGGAAGCTCCAGAGTAGAGTCTGCAGTAACCTAGGAGACTTTGGAAGCTCCAGAGTAGAATCTGCAGTAACCTAGGAGACTTTGGAAGCTCCAGAGTAGAATCTGCAGTAACCTAGGAGACTTTGGAAGCTCCAGAGTAGAGTCTGCAGTAACCTAGGAGACTTTGGAAGCTCCAGAGTAGAGTCTGCAGTAACCTAGGAGACTTTGGAAGCTCCAGAGTAGAGTCTGCAGTAACCTAGCAGACTTTGGAAAGTCCAGAGTAGAGTCTGCAGTAACCTAGGAGACTTTGGAAGCTCCAGAGTAGAGTCTGCAGTAACCTAGGATACTTTGGAAGCTCCAGAGTAGAATCTGCAGTAACCTAGGAGACTTTGGAAGCTCCAGAGTAGAATCTGCAGTAACCTAGGAGACTTTGGAAGCTCCAGAGTAGAGTCTGCAGTAACCTAGGAGACTTTGGAAGCTCCAGAGTAGAATCTGCAGTAACCTAGGAGACTTTGGAAGCTCCAGAGTAGAGTCTGCAGTAACCTAGGAGACTTTGGAAGCTCCAGAGTAGAGTCTGCAGTAGCCTAGGAGACTTTGGAAGCTCCAGAGTAGAGTCTGCAGTAACCTAGGAGACTTTGGAAGCTCCATAGTAGAGTCTGCAGTAACCTAGGAGACTTTGGAAGCTCCAGAGTAGAGTCTGCAGTAACCTAGGAGACTTTGGAAGCTCCAGAGTAGAGTCTGCAGTAACCTAGGAGACTTTGGAAGCTCCAGAGTAGAGTCTGCAGTAACCTAGGAGACTTTGGAAGCTCCAGAGTAGAATCTGCAGTAACCTAGGAGACTTTGGAAGCTCCAGAGTAGAGTCTGCAGTAACCTAGGAGACTTTGGAAGCTCCAGAGTAGAGTCTGCAGTAACCTAGGAGACTTTGGAAGCTCCAGAGTAGAGTCTGCAGTAACCTAGGAGACTTTGGAAGTTCCAGAGTAGAGTCTGCAGTAACCTAGGAGACTTTGGAAGCTCCAGAGTAGAGTCTGCAGTAACCTAGGAGACTTTGGAAGCTCCAGAGTAGAATATGCAGTAACCTAGGAGACTTTGGAAGCTCCAGAGTAGAGTCTGCAGTAACCTAGGAGACTTTGGAAGCTCCAGAGTAGAGTCTGCAGTAACCTAGGAGACGTTGGAAGCTTCAGAGTAGAATCTGCAGTAACCTAGGAGACTTTGGAAGCTCCAGAGTAGAGTCTGCAGTAACCTAGGAGACTTTGGAAGCTCCAGAGTAGAATCTGCAGTAACCTAGGAGACTTTGGAAGCTCCAGAGTAGAGTCTGCAGTAACCTAGGAGACTTTGGAAGCTCCAGAGTAGAGTCTGCAGTAACCTAGGAGACTTTGGAAGCTCCAGAGTAGAGTCTGCAGTAACCTATGAGACTTTGGAACCTCCAAAGTAGAGTCTGCAGTAACCTAGGAGACTTTGGAAGCTCCAGAGTAGAATCTGCAGTAACCTATGAGACTTTGGAAGCTCCAGAGTAGAGTCTGCAGTAACCTAGGAGACTTTGGAAGCTCCAGAGTAGAATCTGCAGTAACCTAGGAGACTTTGGAAGCTCCAGAGTAGAGTCTGCAGTAACCTAGGAGACTTTGGAAGCTCCAGAGTAGAGTCTGCAGTAACCTAGGAGACTTTGGAAGCTCCAGAGTAGAATCTGCAGTAACCTAGGAGACTAGAAGCTCCAGAGTAGAGTCTGCAGTAACCTAGGAGACTTTGGAAGCTCCAGAGTAGAGTCTGCAGTAACCTAGGAGACTTTGGAAGTTCCAGAGTAGAGTCTGCAGTAACCTATGAGACTTTGGAAGCTCCAGAGTAGAGTCTGCAGTAACCTAGGAGACTTTGGAAGCTCCAGAGTAGAATATGCAGTAACCTAGGAGACTTTGGAAGCTCCAGAGTAGAGTCTGCAGTAACCTATGAGACTTTGGAACCTCCAGAGTAGAGTCTGCAGTAACCTAGGAGACTTTGGAAGCTCCAGGGTAGAATCTGCAGTAACCTATGAGACTTTGGAAGCTCCAGAGTAGAGTCTGCAGTAACCTAGGAGACTTTGGAAGCTCCAGAGTAGAGTCTGCAGTAACCTAGGAGACTTTGGAAGCTCCAGAGTAGAGTCTGCAGTAACCTATGATACTTTGGAAGCTCCAGAGTAGAGTCTGCAGTAACCTAGGAGACTTTGGAAGCTCCAGAGTAGAATCTGCAGTAACCTAGGAGACTTTGGAAGCTCCAGAGTAGAGTCTGCAGTAACCTAGGAGACTTTGGAATCTCCAGAGTAGAGTCTGCAGTAACCTAGGAGACTTTGGAAGCTCCAGAGTAGAGTCTGCAGTAACCTAGGAGACTTTGGAAGCTCCAGAGTAGAGTCTGCATTAACCTAGGAGACTTTGGAAGATCCAGAGTAGAGTCTGCAGTAACCTAGGAGACTTTGGAAGCTCCAGAGTAGATTCTGCAGTAACCTAGGATACTTTGGAAGCTCCAGAGTAGAGTCTGCAGTAACCTAGGAGACTTTGGAAGCTCCAGAGTAGAGTCTGCATTAACCTAGGAGACTTTGGAAGCTCCAGAGTAGAGTCTGCAGTAACCTAGGAGACTTTGGAAGCTCCAGAGTAGATTCTGCAGTAACCTAGGAGACTTTGGAAGCTCCAGAGTAGAGTCTGCAGTAACCTAGGAGACTTTGGAAGATCCAGAGTAGAGTCTGCAGTAACCTATGAGACTTTGGAAGCTCCAGAGTAGAGTCTGCAGTAACCTAGGAGACTTTGGAAGCTCCAGAGTAGAGTCTGCAGTAACCTAGGAGACTTTGGAAGCTCCAGAGTAGAATCTTCAGTAACCTAGGAGACTTTGGAAGCTCCAGAGTAGAGTCTGCAGTAACCTAGGAGACTTTGGAAGCTCCAGAGTAGAGTCTGCAGTAACCTAGGAGACTTTGGAAGCTCCAGAGTAGAGTCTGCAGTAACCTAGGAGACTTTGGAAGCTCCTCTATTCCTGTAGCGTTTTGTTGTTTTTTGCTTAGTCAACAGCCTTCCTGACTTCATCCATAGAAAATGTTTCATTCAGGAATGAGTTTGTGGTGTATCCAGCCCTATTCATCTCAATTTCCCATCCCATTCTTTAAGTTACAAGTATCATTTAAGAAGTCATCATCTGACACAGATGCTACTGTATTGTTGCCTGAAAATAGGCAAAATCTTTCAATCTAATAGACAATTCTCCTTATATTCTAGTTCACCATTTTCCAGTATGATTTCCATGGGAATTTGAGAAGTTTTTTCGGACCCAGTTTATTGATTTCTATAAAAAAATTGCTGAGGGTTGTTTCTTTGCAGTTGTTCTTCTAGATGCAGTGCTTGGCCCCTTCTGAATGTCCTCTGATAAAACCTTAGCTTGTTGATATGTTGACACTGTTCTGTTAAGCCTCTTCTCGTTGATTGGTCTTTACATTTTAGGAACTTATTTCCTCCAACTCTCATTACAGACCATCAATTACTTAACTCTTTATTCCAATACGGTTTACCAACTAGTTGTGGTCTCTTAGGCTTGTACGAAACTAATTCAACAGGTAAAGACTTTTCCATTGCCTTATGTAGTACATGACAGAACCACTGATCATTAGTATTAGCATTACTTTAAGGTTAATATAAAGGATAAGTGGGGACAATCCTGTTACTCTGGTAAATTACTGTTTTAACATAACTCTGTACCTAATCCACCATCTCGTGTTCTTACCCACCCTCTGTACTCTGAAACGTGCACGTTCGAGACGAGGTGTCTCTGATCCGAACGAAGTCTCTCCTTATCGTCTGTACTCTGAAACGTGCACGTTCGAGACGAGGTGTCTCCGTTCCGAACGAAGTCTCTCCTTATCGTCTGTACTCTGAAATGTGCACGTTCGAGATGAGGTGTCTCTGATCCGAACGAAGTCTCTCCTTATCGTCTGTACTCTGAAACGTGCACGTTCGAGACGAGGTGTCTCTGATCCGAACGAAGTCTCCCCTTACCCTCTGTACTCTGAAACGTGCCCGTTCGAGACGAGGTGTCTCCGTTCCGAACGAAGTCTCCCCTTAAACAAACAGTTCTTAGTACTCGCATGAGAACACAGAGGGCTCCGAATATTTGGCCACCTCATCCAGTAGATATCTGTTGGTTCGACACATTGAGACAGTTGTGGTGGAACCAGCCATGACTAAGCATTTATAGGTCCACTATATAAGACCTCTGTTTATCTCTGTATGTCAGAGCTCTCGGCCCAACACTCAAGAGTGTGGGGTCGACCAGCCTCATTATTGCAGAGCACTCACTCTATTCATGTGTGTGTGTGGTGTAACCTGCTCCCTCATTGACCTAGTCTCTCCTCATTAATTAATTAGAATTTCCACGACATTCTTTAGCGACGAGGATGGGATCTGCAACTTCACCGGTTGACCGCTCCTGAAGACCTGGGTAAACTGTGCACAGGGGATCAGAAATTGCGATCTCAGGGAAACCACTCTCCTGAAGGAGCAGCTGGACCCGCCTAAGGTCTGAGAGGAAGTGGGCACGGGTGGATGCCAGATCCAGAACATAGTACTGAGAAAGCTGAGCTTGGACAATCTACCAATAGGTTAAGAAGCCCCTGTTGCGGGTACGCTCAGAGCAGGGTCCTCCTTGATGGGGAGGCCACGGCTGAGGTGACTAGCAGGACTGAGTTGAGTTGATAAGAGTGTTCTTAAGTGAGGTATCCTTGGACATAATTGTTTACTAACTAGTTGCGGGCAACCAAAAGTCCAGGGCTGTGAATGGGTTGATCACAGCAGGACTGGTGAGGTTAATGTGTAGAACTGGGGAGTAGAGGGGCACTCTGCTTGGTGAAGGTCATAGAACGGGGGAGTAGAGGGCACTCTGCTCTGTGAAGATCATAGAGCGGGGGAGTAGAGGGCACTCTGCTTGGTGAAGATCATAGAACGGGGGAGTAGTGGGCAGGTGACGCCCTTATGAGGGCATCTGGCTTGCTGAAGTTAAATTATAACGTGTGATGTTTTGATAAATGTTTTGATGAATGAGGTAAACAGGTTAATATTGTTTAGATGTTGTTGTGAAAGTTTTGTCATACCATGGTACCTCCTCTGAAGTCGAAGTTAGAAAATACGACGTAAGGCTTTTTACCTCCGGGAACGCATCACACAGATTGACAGGAGGTGCGGATACTCAGTAGGTAGTTTTGCACGTTGGGACATAAGAGAATCTATACCACAGATTGACAGGAGGTGCGGATACTCAGTAGGTAGTTTTGCACGTTGGGACATAAGAGAATCTATACCACAGTTTGACAGGAGGTGCGGATACTCAGTAGGTAGTTTTGCACGTTGGGACATAAGAGAATCTATACCACAGATTGACAGGAGATGCGGATACTCAGTAGGTAGTTTTGCACGTTGGGACATAAGAGAATCTATACCACAGTTTGACAGGAGGTGCGGATACTCAGTAGGTAGTTTTGCACGTTGGGACATAAGAGAATCTATACCACAGATTGACAGGAGGTGCGGATACTCAGTAGGTAGTTTTGCACGTTGGGACATAAGAGAATCTATACCACAGTTTGACAGGAGGTGCGGATACTCAGTAGGTAGTTTTGCACGTTGGGACATAAGAGAATCTATACCACAGATTGACAGGAGGTGCGGATACTCAGTAGGTAGTTTTGCACGTTGGGACATAAGAGAATATATACCACAGATTGACAGGAGATGCGGATACTCAGTAGGTAGTTTTGCACGTTGGGACATAAGAGAATCTATACCACAGTTTGACAGGAGGTGCGGATACTCAGTAGGTAGTTTTGCACGTTGGGACATAAGAGAATCTATACCACAGTAATCACAGTAGGGCGATATCCCAGTGTGGAGACAACACCCCTCAGTAGGGCGATATCCCAGTGTGGAGACAACACCCCTCAGTAGGGCGATACCCCAGTGTGGAGACAACACCCCTCAGTAGGGCGATATCCCAGTGTGGAGACAACACCCCTCAGTAGGGCGATATCCCAGTGTGGAGACAACACCCCTCAGTAGGGCGATACCCCAGTGTGGAGACAACACCCCTCAGTAGGGCGATACCCCAGTGTGGAGACAACACCCCTCAGTAGGGCGATATCCCAGTGTGGAGACAACCCCCCTCAGTAGGGCGATATCCCAGTGTGGAGACAACACCCCTCAGTAGGGCGATATCCCAGTGTGGAGACAACACCCCTCAGTAGGGCGATATCCCAGTGTGGAGACAACACCCCTCAGTAGGGCGATACCCCAGTGTGGAGACAACACCCCTCAGTAGGGCGATATCCCAGTGTGGAGACAACACCCCTCAGTAGGGCGATACCCCAGTGTGGAGACAACACCCCTCAGTAGGGCGATATCCCAGTGTGGAGACAACACCCCTCAGTAGGGCGATACCCCAGTGTGGAGACAACACCCCTCAGTAGGGCGATACCCCAGTGTGGAGACAACACCCCTCAGTAGGGCGATACCCCAGTGTGGAGACAACACCCCTCAGTAGGGCGATATCCCAGTGTGGAGACAACACCCCTCAGTAGGGCGATACCCCAGTGTGGAGACAACACCCCTCAGTAGGGCGATACCCCAGTGTGGAGACAACACCCCTCAGTAGGGCGATACCCCAGTGTGGAGACAACACCCCTCAGTAGGGCGATATCCCAGTGTGGAGACAACACCCCTCAGTAGGGCGATACCCCAGTGTGGAGACAACACCCCTCAGTAGGGCGATATCCCAGTGTGGAGACAACACCCCTCAGTAGGGCGATACCCCAGTGTGGAGACAACACCCCTCAGTAGGGCGATACCCCAGTGTGGAGACAACACCCCTCAGTAGGGCGATACCCCAGTGTGGAGACAACACCCCTCAGTAGGGCGATATCCCAGTGTGGAGACAACACCCCTCAGTAGGGCGATATCCCAGTGTGGAGACAACACCCCTCAGTAGGGCGATACCCCAGTGTGGAGACAACACCCCTCAGTAGGGCGATACCCCAGTGTGGAGACAACACCCCTCAGTAGGGCGATACCCCAGTGTGGAGACAACACCCCTCAGTAGGGCGATACCCCAGTGTGGAGACAACACCCCCTCGGTTTTGGGGGCCGTTGATTAGACAATATTTGAAATAGAGGAATGAATTTCCCTGTGCACATGGGAAGTTTAAGTTAAGAAACAAATAACAAGCATCAGCGTTTCTCCATTTGTCTTGTTTGTGTTTCTGTGTGTGTGTGTGTGTGAATGTGAAAGGAGAAAGTGTATGTGTGTATAATCGATTTACTGGAGAGTTGATGAAGTAATAAGTCATAATAATATAAAACGTAGACGTACGTAAGGGGTGAAAAACAGTATTCTGAGAGGTATAGAGTTGGTCCTTTTTTATGGATCATTCGATTTAAAAAAAATAAGGTTTTGCATTGTATTATTACTACTGTCGGGAGGTTCTGGGAAAAATAGAGTCTCAGAGAAAGAAGTGCCGATGGGATTTCCTCCCGTCTTGGGTAATACATTTTGGAAACAAAACCTATGCCCTGTTAAATAGAACCGTTGAAATGTTGAACATGCAGAGATTTTGTTGTCAAACTTAAACTTAAGGCTATCATTTATTGCACTCCCGATGGAGTTTTTTGTGATATTCCAAATGTTGACGTTCTAAATCAGTTCGTGAGAAAGCGTCTGTTTTCCTGCCTACGCGCCTCAGGCATCAGACTTATTATGGACAGATATCGCCATCTACTGGGCACGGATGGACAGTGCCAGGCCAATTACAGTGAAAGTTTATATATAATCAGAAAGAGCGCTACCTCAGAAAGTTAGCTCCCTCCATATTTTCCCTTCTGAATTTGACCGATGTATTTTATAAATTCGGCGCATTACATGTTCATCTTTTAAAAAGAATAGACATTTTAATATGTGTGAAGCAGAAAGTCAATATCCAATAGAGGTTGGTAATAAACATATAGAGTAACATTGTCAGGGAATGAAAACAATGCCTTCTAACATGGAGAGAATTCTCATGTTGGGTTTGTTTTCTAAACCTTATGATAAGTGACAGTGACATTGATAAAGACGGGTTGACGTAGAATCTAATGAGTGTTGACAGTATGTGAGTGGTAATGTGTTGTTAGTGGGTATTTTGGATAGCACTCTGATAATGCCATATTTTAGTAAATCGAAGAAGCTGAGGTTTCAATACAAAGGTTAAATAATGAATAGAGGGATTGAGCTTTCAGACTGACAAACTAGATGAGCAGTACTCACTGA
This sequence comes from Coregonus lavaretus, assembly GCF_964263955.1. Lineage (NCBI taxonomy): Eukaryota > Metazoa > Chordata > Actinopteri > Salmoniformes > Salmonidae > Coregonus > Coregonus lavaretus. The sequence goes on from NW_028164773.1 coordinate 22,548, forward strand.
ACTCAACAGGCTGTAAGGGACAAACTAGATGAGTAGTACTCACTGAACTCAACAGGCTGTAAGGGACAAACTAGATGAGGAGTACTCACTGAACTCAACAGGCTGTAAGGGACAAACTAGATGAGTAGTACTCACTGAACTCAACAGGCTGTAAGGGACAAACTAGATGAGGAGTACTCACTGAACTCAACAGGCTGTAAGGGACAAACTAGATGAGGAGTACTCACTGAACTCAACAGGCTGTAAGGGACAAACTAGATGAGGAGTACTCACTGAACTCAACAGGCTGTAAGGGACAAACTAGATGAGTAGTACTCACTGAACTCAACAGGCTGTAAGGGACAAACTAGATGAGGAGTAGTACTCACTGAACTCAACAGGCTGTAAGGGACAAACTAGATGAGGAGTAGTACTCACTGAACTCAACAGGCTGTAAGGGACAAACTAGATGAGGAGTACTCACTGAACTCAACAGGCTGTAAGGGACAAACTAGATGAGGAGTAGTACTCACTGAACTCAACAGGCTGTAAGGGACAAACTAGATGAGTAGTACTCACTGAACTCAACAGGCTGTAAGGGACAAACTAGATGAGTAGTACTCACTGAACTCAACAGGCTGTAAGGGACAAACTAGATGAGTAGTACTCACTGAACTCAACAGGCTGTAAGGGACAAACTAGATGAGTAGTACTCACTGAACTCAACAGGCTGTAAGGGACAAACTAGATGAGGAGTAGTACTCACTGAACTCAACAGGCTGTAAGGGACAAACTAGATGAGGAGTAGTACTCACTGAACTCAACAGGCTGTAAGGGACAAACTAGATGAGGAGTACTCACTGATCTCTGCCCACGGGTGGAGGAAGGGTTCCACACTGAGAGAGGATCTCTGCCCACGGGTGGAGGAAGGGTTCCACGCTGAGAGAGGATCTCTGCCTTTACGGGTGGAGGAAGGATTCCACGCTGAGAGAGGATCTCTGCCTTTACGGGTGGAGGAAGAGTTCCACGCTGAGAGAGGCTCTCTGCCTTTACGGGTGGAGGAAGGGTTCCATGCTGAGAGAGGATCTCTTCCCACGGGTGGAGGAAGGGTTCCACGCTAAGAGAGGATCTCTGCCTTTACGGGTGGAGGAAGGGTTCCACACTGAGAGAGGATCTCTGCCCACGGGTGGAGGAAGGGTTCCACGCTGAGAGAGGAACTCTGCCTTTACGGGTGGAGGAAGGGTTCCACGCTGAGAGAGGATCTCTGCCCACGGGTGGAGGAAGGGTTCCACGCTGAGAGAGGATCTCTGCCCACGGGTGGAGGAAGGGTTCCACGCTGAGAGAGGATCTCTGCCTTTACGGGTGGAGGAAGGGTTCCACGCTGAGAGAGGATCTCTGCCTTTACGGGTGGAGGAAGAGTTCCACGCTGAGAGAGGCTCTCTGCCTTTACGGGTGGAGGAAGGGTTCCACGCTGAGAGAGGATCTCTGCCCACGGGTGGAGGAAGGGTTCCACGCTAAGAGAGGATCTCTGCCTTTACGGGTGGAGGAAGGGTTCCACACTGAGAGAGGATCTCTGCCCACGGGTGGAGGAAGGGTTCCACACTGAGAGAGGATCTCTGCCTTTACGGGTGGAGGAAGGGTTCCACGCTGAGAGAGGATCTCTGCCCACGGGTGGAGGAAGGGTTCCACGCTGAGAGAGGATCTCTGCCTTTACGGGTGGAGGAAGGGTTCCACACTGAGAGAGGATCTCTGCCCACGGGTGGAGGAAGGGTTCCACGCTGAGAGAGGATCTCTGCCCACGGGTGGAGGAAGGGTTCCACACTGAGAGAGGATCTCTGCCTTTACGGGTGGAGGAAGGGTTCCACACTGAGAGAGGATCTCTGCCTTTACGGGTGGAGGAAGGGTTCCACGCTGAGAGAGGATCTCTGCCCACGGGTGGAGGAAGGGTTCCACGCTGAGAGAGGATCTCTGCCTTTACGGGTGGAGGAAGGGTTCCACGCTGAGAGAGGAACTCTGCCCACGGGTGGAGGAAGGGTTCCACGCTGAGAGAAGATCTCTGCCTTTACGGGTGGAGGAAGGGTTCCACGCTGAGAGAGGATCTTTGCCCACGGGTGGAGGAAGGGTTCCACGCTGAGAGAGGATCTCTGCCTTTACGGGTGGAGGAAGGGTTCCACGCTGAGAGAGGATCTCTGCCTTTACGGGTGGACGAAGGGTTCCACGCTGAGAGAGGATCTCTGCCTTTACGGGTGGAGGAAGGGTTCCACGCTGAGAGAGGATCTCTGCCCACGGGTGGAGGAAGGGTTCCACGCTGAGAGAGGATCTCTGACTTTACGGGTGGAGGAAGGGTTCCATGCTGAGCGAGGATCTCTGCCTTTACGGGTGGAGGAAGGGTTCCACACTGAGAGAGGATCTCTGCCTTTACAGGGTGGAGGAAGGGTTCCACGCTGAGAGAGGATCTCTGCCCACGGGTGGAGGAAGGGTTCCACGCTGAGAGAGGATCTCTGCCCACGGGTGGAGGAAGGGTTCCACGCTGAGAGAGGATCTCTGCCTTTACGGGTGGAGGAAGGGTTCCACGCTGAGTTAGGATCTCTGCCTTTACGGGTGGAGGAAGAGTTCCACGCTGAGAGAGGCTCTCTGCCTTTACGGGTGGAGGAAGGGTTCCACGCTGAGAGAGGATCTCTGCCCACGGGTGGAGGAAGGGTTCCACGCTAAGAGAGGATCTCTGCCATTACGGGTGGAGGAAGGGTTCCACACTGAGAGAGGATCTCTGCCCACAGGTGGAGGAAGGGTTCCACACTGAGAGAGGATCTCTGCCTTTACGGGTGGAGGAAGGGTTCCACGCTGAGAGAGGATCTCTTCCCACGGGTGGAGGAAGGGTTCCACGCTGAGAGAGGATCTCTGCCTTTACGGGTGGAGGAAGGGTTCCATACTGAGAGAGGATCTCTGCCCACGGGTGGAGGAAGGCTTCCACACTGAGAGAGGATCTCTGCCCACGGGTGGAGGAAGGGTTCCACACTGAGAGAGGATCTCTGCCTTTACGGGTGGAGGAAGGGTTCCACGCTGAGAGAGGATCTCTGCCCACGGGTGGAGGAAGGGTTCCACGCTGAGAGAGGATCCCTCCCCACGGGTGGAGGAAGGGTTCCACGCTGAGAGAGGATCTCTGCCTTTACGGGTGGATGAAGAGTTCCACGCTGAGAGAGGATCTCTGCCCACGGGTGGAGGAAGGGTTCCACACTGAGAGAGGATCTCTGCCCACGGGTGGAGGAAGGGTTCCACGCTGAGAGAGGATCTCTGCCTTTACGGGTGGAGGAAGGGTTCCACGCTGAGAGAGGATCTCTGCCCACGGGTGGAGGAAGGGTTCCACACTGAGAGAGGATCTCTGCCTTTACGGGTGGAGGAAGGGTTCCACGCTGAGAGAGGATGTCTGCCTTTACGGGTGGAGGAAGGGTTCCACGCTGAGAGAGGATCTCTGCCTTAACGGGTGGAGGAAGGGTTCCACGCTGAGAGAGGATCTCTGCCTTTACGGGTGGAGGAAGGGTTCCACGCTGAGAGAGGATCTCTGCCTTTACGGGTGGAGGAAGTGTTCCACGCTGAGAGAGGATCTCTGCCTTTACGGGTGGAGGAAGGGTTCCACGCTGAGAGAGGATCTCTGCCCACGGGTGGAGGAAGGCTTCCACACTGAGAGAGGATCTCTGCCCACGGGTGGAGGAAGGGTTCCACACTGAGAGAGGATCTCTGCCTTTACGGGTGGAGGAAGGGTTCCACGCTGAGAGAGGATCTCTGCCCACGGGTGGAGGAAGGGTTCCACGCTGAGAGAGGATCCCTCCCCACGGGTGGAGGAAGGGTTCCACGCTGAGAGAGGTTCTCTGCCTTTACGGGTGGAGGAAGGTTTCCACGCTGAGAGAGGATCTCTGCCCACGGGTGGAGGAAGGGTTCCACACTGAGAGAGGATCTCTGCCCACGGGTGGAGGAAGGGTTCCACGCTGAGAGAGGATCTCTGCCTTTACGGGTGGAGGAAGGGTTCCACGCTGAGAGAGGATCTCTGCCTTTACGGGTGGAGGAAGGGTTCCACGCTGAGAGAGGATCTCTGCCTTTACGGGTGGAGGAAGGGTTCCACGCTGAGAGAGGATCTCTGCCTTTACGGGTGGAGGAAGAGTTCCACGCTGAGAGAGGATCTCTGCCCACGGGTGGAGGAAGGGTTCCACGCTGAGAGAGGAACTCTGCCCATGGGTGGAGGAAGGCTTCCACACTGAGAGAGGATCTCTGCCTTTACGGGTGGAGGATAATTTCCACACTGAGAGAGGATCTCTGCCTTTACGGGTGGAGGAAGGGTTCCACGCTGAGAGAGGATCTCTGCCCATGGGTGGAGGAAGGCTTCCACACTGAGAGAGGATCTCTGCCTTTACGGGTGGAGGAAGGGTTCCACACTGAGAGAGGATCTCTGCCTTTACGGGTGGAGGAAGGGTTCCACGCTGAGAGAGGATCTCTGCCCACGGTTGGAGGAAGGGTTCCACGCTGAGAGAGGATCTCTCCCCACGGGTGGAGGAAGGGTTCCACGCTGAGAGAGGATCTCTGCCCACGGGTGGAGGAAGGGTTCCACGCTGAGAGAGGATCTCTGCCTTTACGGGTGGAGGAAGGGTTCCACGCTGAGAGAGGTTCTCTGCCCACGGGTGGAGGAAGGGTTCCACGCTGAGAGAGGATCTCTGCCTTTACGGGTGGAGGAAGGGTTCCACGCTGAGAGAGGATCTCTGCCTTTACGGGTGGAGGAAGGGTTCCACGCGGAGAGAGGATTTCTGCCTTTACGGGTGGAGGAAGGGTTCCACGCTAAGAGAGGATCTCTGCCTTTACGGGTGGAGGAAGGGTTCCACACTGAGAGAGGTTCTCTGCCCACGGGTGGAGGAAGGGTTCCACACTGAGAGAGGATCTCTGCCTTTACGGGTGGAGGAAGGGTTCCACGCTGAGAGAGGATCTCTGCCCACGGGTGGAGGAAGGGTTCCACGCTGAGAGAGGAACTCTGCCCACGGGTGGAGGAAGGGTTCCACGCTGAGAGAGGATCTCTGCCTTTACGGGTGGAGGAAGGGTTCCACGCTGAGAGAGGATCTCTGCCCATGGGTGGAGGAAGGCTTCCACACTGAGAGAGGATCTCTGCCTTTACGGGTGGAGGAAGGGTTCCACACTGAGAGAGGATCTCTGCCTTTACGGGTGGAGGAAGGGTTCCACGCTGAGAGAGGATCTCTGCCCACGGTTGGAGGAAGGGTTCCACGCTGAGAGAGGATCTCTCCCCACGGGTGGAGGAAGGGTTCCACGCTGAGAGAGGATCTCTGCCCACGGGTGGAGGAAGGGTTCCACGCTGAGAGAGGATCTCTGCCTTTACGGGTGGAGGAAGGGTTCCACGCTGAGAGAGGTTCTCTGCCCACGGGTGGAGGAAGGGTTCCACGCTGAGAGAGGATCTCTGCCTTTACGGGTGGAGAAAGGGTTCCACGCTGAGAGAGGATCTCTGCCTTTACGGGTGGAGGAAGGGTTCCACGCGGAGAGAGGATTTCTGCCTTTACGGGTGGAGGAAGGGTTCCACGCTAAGAGAGGATCTCTGCCTTTACGGGTGGAGGAAGGGTTCCACACTGAGAGAGGTTCTCTGCCCACGGGTGGAGGAAGGGTTCCACACTGAGAGAGGATCTCTGCCTTTACGGGTGGAGGAAGGGTTCCACGCTGAGAGAGGATCTCTGCCTTTACGGGTGGAGGAAGAGTTCCACGCTGAGAGAGGCTCTCTGCCTTTACGGGTGGAGGAAGGGTTCCATGCTGAGAGAGGATCTCTTCCCACAGGTGGAGGAAGGGTTCAACGCTAAGAGAGGATCTCTGCCTTTACGGGTGGAGGAAGGGTTCCACACTGAGAGAGGATCTCTGCCCACGGGTGGAGGAAGGGTTCCACGCTGAGAGAGGAACTCTGCCTTTACGGGTGGAGGAAGGGTTCCACGCTGAGAGAGGATCTCTGCCCACGGGTGGAGGAAGGGTTCCACGCTGAGAGAGGATCTCTGCCCACGGGTGGAGGAAGGGTTCCACGCTGAGAGAGGATCTCTGCCTTTACGGGTGGAGGAAGGGTTCCACGCTGAGAGAGGATCTCTGCCTTTACGGGTGGAGGAAGAGTTCCACGCTGAGAGAGGCTCTCTGCCTTTACGGGTGGAGGAAGGGTTCCACGCTGAGAGAGGATCTCTGCCCACGGGTGGAGGAAGGGTTCCACGCTAAGAGAGGATCTCTGCCTTTACGGGTGGAGGAAGGGTTCCACACTGAGAGAGGATCTCTGCCCACGGGTGGAGGAAGGGTTCCACACTGAGAGAGGATCTCTGCCTTTACGGGTGGAGGAAGGGTTCCACGCTGAGAGAGGATCTCTGCCCACGGGTGGAGGAAGGGTTCCACGCTGAGAGAGGATCTCTGCCTTTACGGGTGGAGGAAGGGTTCCACACTGAGAGAGGATCTCTGCCCACGGGTGGAGGAAGGGTTCCACGCTGAGAGAGGATCTCTGCCCACGGGTGGAGGAAGGGTTCCACACTGAGAGAGGATCTCTGCCTTTTCGGGTGGAGGAAGGGTTCCACACTGAGAGAGGATCTCTGCCTTTACGGGTGGAGGAAGGGTTCCACGCTGAGAGAGGATCTCTGCCCAAGGGTGGAGGAAGGGTTCCACGCTGAGAGAGGATCTCTGCCTTTACGGGTGGAGGAAGGGTTCCACGCTGAGAGAGGAACTCTGCCCACGGGTGGAGGAAGGGTTCCACGCTGAGAGAAGATCTCTGCCTTTACGGGTGGAGGAAGGGTTCCACGCTGAGAGAGGATCTTTGCCCACGGGTGGAGGAAGGGTTCCACGCTGAGAGAGGATCTCTGCCTTTACGGGTGGAGGAAGGGTTCCACGCTGAGAGAGGATCTCTGCCTTTACGGGTGGACGAAGGGTTCCACGCTGAGAGAGGATCTCTGCCTTTACGGGTGGAGGAAGGGTTCCACGCTGAGAGAGGATCTCTGCCCACGGGTGGAGGAAGGGTTCCACGCTGAGAGAGGCTCTCTGACTTTACGGGTGGAGGAAGGGTTCCATGCTGAGCGAGGATCTCTGCCTTTACGGGTGGAGGAAGGGTTCCACACTGAGAGAGGATCTCTGCCTTTACAGGGTGGAGGAAGGGTTCCACGCTGAGAGAGGATCTCTGCCCACGGGTGGAGGAAGGGTTCCACGCTGAGAGAGGATCTCTGCCCACGGGTGGAGGAAGGGTTCCACGCTGAGAGAGGATCTCTGCCTTTACGGGTGGAGGAAGGGTTCCACGCTGAGTTAGGATCTCTGCCTTTACGGGTGGAGGAAGAGTTCCACGCTGAGAGAGGCTCTCTGCCTTTACGGGTGGAGGAAGGGTTCCACGCTGAGAGAGGATCTCTGCCCACGGGTGGAGGAAGGGTTCCACGCTAAGAGAGGATCTCTGCCATTACGGGTGGAGGAAGGGTTCCACACTGAGAGAGGATCTCTGCCCACAGGTGGAGGAAGGGTTCCACACTGAGAGAGGATCTCTGCCTTTACGGGTGGAGGAAGGGTTCCACGCTGAGAGAGGATCTCTTCCCACGGGTGGAGGAAGGGTTCCACGCTGAGAGAGGATCTCTGCCTTTACGGGTGGAGGAAGGGTTCCACACTGAGTGAGGATCTCTGCCCACGGGTGGAGGAAGGCTTCCACACTGAGAGAGGATCTCTGCCCACGGGTGGAGGAAGGGTTCCACACTGAGAGAGGATCTCTGCCTTTACGGGTGGAGGAAGGGTTCCACGCTGAGAGAGGATCTCTGCCAACGGGTGGAGGAAGGGTTCCACGCTGAGAGAGGATCCCTCCCCACGGGTGGAGGAAGGGTTCCACGCTGAGAGAGGATCTCTGCCTTTACGGGTGGAGGAAGAGTTCCACGCTGAGAGAGGATCTCTGCCCACGGGTGGAGGAAGGGTTCCACACTGAGAGAGGATCTCTGCCCACGGGTGGAGGAAGGGTTCCACGCTGAGAGAGGATCTCTGCCTTTACGGGTGGAGGAAGGGTTCCACGCTGAGAGAGGATCTCTGCCCACGGGTGGAGGAAGGGTTCCACACTGAGAGAGGATCTCTGCCTTTACGGGTGGAGGAAGGGTTCCACGCTGAGAGAGGATCTCTGCCCACGGGTGGAGGAAGGGTTCCACGCTGAGAGAGGATCCCTCCCCACGGGTGGAGGAAGGGTTCCACGCTGAGAGAGGATCTCTGCCTTTACGGGTGGAGGAAGGGTTCCACGCTGAGAGAGGATCTCTGCCCACGGGTGGAGGAAGGGTTCCACACTGAGAGAGGATCTCTGCCCACGGGTGGAGGAAGGGTTCCACGCTGAGAGAGGATCTCTGCCTTTACGGGTGGAGGAAGGATTCCACGCTGAGAGAGGATCTCTGCCTTTACGGGTGGAGGAAGAGTTCCACGCTGAGAGAGGCTCTCTGCCTTTACGGGTGGAGGAAGGGTTCCATGCTGAGAGAGGATCTCTTCCCACGGGTGGAGGAAGGGTTCCACGCTAAGAGAGGATCTCTGCCTTTACGGGTGGAGGAAGGGTTCCACACTGAGAGAGGATCTCTGCCCACGGGTGGAGGAAGGGTTCCACGCTGAGAGAGGAACTCTGCCTTTACGGGTGGAGGAAGGGTTCCACGCTGAGAGAGGATCTCTGCCCACGGGTGGAGGAAGGGTTCCACGCTGAGAGAGGATCTCTGCCCACGGGTGGAGGAAGGGTTCCACGCTGAGAGAGGATCTCTGCCTTTACGGGTGGAGGAAGGGTTCCACGCTGAGAGAGGATCTCTGCCTTTACGGGTGGAGGAAGAGTTCCACGCTGAGAGAGGCTCTCTGCCTTTACGGGTGGAGGAAGGGTTCCACGCTGAGAGAGGATCTCTGCCCACGGGTGGAGGAAGGGTTCCACGCTAAGAGAGGATCTCTGCCTTTACGGGTGGAGGAAGGGTTCCACACTGAGAGAGGATCTCTGCCCACGGGTGGAGGAAGGGTTCCACACTGAGAGAGGATCTCTGCCTTTACGGGTGGAGGAAGGGTTCCACGCTGAGAGAGGATCTCTGCCCACGGGTGGAGGAAGGGTTCCACGCTGAGAGAGGATCTCTGCCTTTACGGGTGGAGGAAGGGTTCCACACTGAGAGAGGATCTCTGCCCACGGGTGGAGGAAGGGTTCCACGCTGAGAGAGGATCTCTGCCCACGGGTGGAGGAAGGGTTCCACACTGAGAGAGGATCTCTGCCTTTACGGGTGGAGGAAGGGTTCCACACTGAGAGAGGATCTCTGCCTTTACGGGTGGAGGAAGGGTTCCACGCTGAGAGAGGATCTCTGCCTTTACGGGTGGAGGAAGGGTTCCACGCTGAGAGAGGATCTCTGCCTTTACGGGTGGACGAAGGGTTCCACGCTGAGAGAGGATCTCTGCCTTTACGGGTGGAGGAAGGGTTCCACGCTGAGAGAGGATCTCTGCCCACGGGTGGAGGAAGGGTTCCACGCTGAGAGAGGATCTCTGACTTTACGGGTGGAGGAAGGGTTCCATGCTGAGCGAGGATCTCTGCCTTTACGGGTGGAGGAAGGGTTCCACACTGAGAGAGGATCTCTGCCTTTACAGGGTGGAGGAAGGGTTCCACGCTGAGAGAGGATCTCTGCCCACGGGTGGAGGAAGGGTTCCACGCTGAGAGAGGATCTCTGCCCACGGGTGGAGGAAGGGTTCCACGCTGAGAGAGGATCTCTGCCTTTACGGGTGGAGGAAGGGTTCCACGCTGAGTTAGGATCTCTGCCTTTACGGGTGGAGGAAGAGTTCCACGCTGAGAAAGGCTCTCTGCCTTTACGGGTGGAGGAAGGGTTCCACGCTGAGAGAGGATCTCTGCCCACGGGTGGAGGAAGGGTTCCACGCTAAGAGAGGATCTCTGCCATTACGGGTGGAGGAAGGGTTCCACACTGAGAGAGGATCTCTGCCCACAGGTGGAGGAAGGGTTCCACACTGAGAGAGGATCTCTGCCTTTACGGGTGGAGGAAGGGTTCCACGCTGAGAGAGGATCTCTTCCCACGGGTGGAGGAAGGGTTCCACGCTGAGAGAGGATCTCTGCCTTTACGGGTGGAGGAAGGGTTCCACACTGAGAGAGGATCTCTGCCCACGGGTGGAGGAAGGCTTCCACACTGAGAGAGGATCTCTGCCCACGGGTGGAGGAAGGGTTCCACACTGAGAGAGGATCTCTGCCTTTACGGGTGGAGGAAGGGTTCCACGCTGAGAGAGGATCTCTGCCCACGGGTGGAGGAAGGGTTCCACGCTGAGAGAGGATCCCTCCCCACGGGTGGAGGAAGGGTTCCACGCTGAGAGAGGATCTCTGCCTTTACGGGTGGAGGAAGAGTTCCACGCTGAGAGAGGATCTCTGCCCACGGGTGGAGGAAGGGTTCCACACTGAGAGAGGATCTCTGCCCACGGGTGGAGGAAGGGTTCCACGCTGAGAGAGGATCTCTGCCTTTACGGGTGGAGGAAGGGTTCCACGCTGAGAGAGGATCTCTGCCCACGGGTGGAGGAAGGGTTCCACACTGAGAGAGGATCTCTGCCTTTACGGGTGGAGGAAGGGTTCCACGCTGAGAGAGGATGTCTGCCTTTACGGGTGGAGGAAGGGTTCCACGCTGAGAGAGGATCTCTGCCTTAACGGGTGGAGGAAGGGTTCCACGCTGAGAGAGGATCTCTGCCTTTACGGGTGGAGGAAGGGTTCCACGCTGAGAGAGGATCTCTGCCTTTACGGGTGGAGGAAGTGTTCCACGCTGAGAGAGGATCTCTGCCTTTACGGGTGGAGGAAGGGTTCCACGCTGAGAGAGGATCTCTGCCCACGGGTGGAGGAAGGCTTCCACACTGAGAGAGGATCTCTGCCCACGGGTGGAGGAAGGGTTCCACACTGAGAGAGGATCTCTGCCTTTACGGGTGGAGGAAGGGTTCCACGCTGAGAGAGGATCTCTGCCCACGGGTGGAGGAAGGGTTCCACGCTGAGAGAGGATCCCTCCCCACGGGTGGAGGAAGGGTTCCACGCTGAGAGAGGTTCTCTGCCTTTACGGGTGGAGGAAGGGTTCCACGCTGAGAGAGGATCTCTGCCCACGGGTGGAGGAAGGGTTCCACACTGAGAGAGGATCTCTGCCCACGGGTGGAGGAAGGGTTCCACGCTGAGAGAGGATCTCTGCCTTTACGGGTGGAGGAAGGGTTCCACGCTGAGAGAGGATCTCTGCCTTTACGGGTGGAGGAAGGGTTCCACGCTGAGAGAGGATCTCTGCCTTTACGGGTGGAGGAAGGGTTCCACGCTGAGAGAGGATCTCTGCCTTTACGGGTGGAGGAAGAGTTCCACGCTGAGAGAGGATCTCTGCCCACGGGTGGAGGAAGGGTTCCACGCTGAGAGAGGAACTCTGCCCATGGGTGGAGGAAGGCTTCCACACTGAGAGAGGATCTCTGCCTTTACGGGTGGAGGATAATTTCCACACTGAGAGAGGATCTCTGCCTTTACGGGTGGAGGAAGGGTTCCACGCTGAGAGAGGATCTCTGCCCATGGGTGGAGGAAGGCTTCCACACTGAGAGAGGATCTCTGCCTTTACGGGTGGAGGAAGGGTTCCACACTGAGAGAGGATCTCTGCCTTTACGGGTGGAGGAAGGGTTCCACGCTGAGAGAGGATCTCTGCCCACGGTTGGAGGAAGGGTTCCACGCTGAGAGAGGATCTCTCCCCACGGGTGGAGGAAGGGTTCCACGCTGAGAGAGGATCTCTGCCCACGGGTGGAGGAAGGGTTCCACGCTGAGAGAGGATCTCTGCCTTTACGGGTGGAGGAAGGGTTCCACGCTGAGAGAGGTTCTCTGCCCACGGGTGGAGGAAGGGTTCCACGCTGAGAGAGGATCTCTGCCTTTACGGGTGGAGGAAGGGTTCCACGCTGAGAGAGGATCTCTGCCTTTACGGGTGGAGGAAGGGTTCCACGCGGAGAGAGGATTTCTTCCTTTACGGGTGGAGGAAGGGTTCCACGCTAAGAGAGGATCTCTGCCTTTACGGGTGGAGGAAGGGTTCCACACTGAGAGAGGTTCTCTGCCCACGGGTGGAGGAAGGGTTCCACACTGAGAGAGGATCTCTGCCTTTACGGGTGGAGGAAGGGTTCCACGCTGAGAGAGGATCTCTGCCCACGGGTGGAGGAAGGGTTCCACGCTGAGAGAGGAACTCTGCCCACGGGTGGAGGAAGGGTTCCACGCTGAGAGAGGATCTCTGCCTTTACGGGTGGAGGAAGGGTTCCACGCTGAGAGAGGATCTCTGCCCATGGGTGGAGGAAGGCTTCCACACTGAGAGAGGATCTCTGCCTTTACGGGTGGAGGAAGGGTTCCACACTGAGAGAGGATCTCTGCCTTTACGGGTGGAGGAAGGGTTCCACGCTGAGAGAGGATCTCTGCCCACGGTTGGAGGAAGGGTTCCACGCTGAGAGAGGATCTCTCCCCACGGGTGGAGGAAGGGTTCCACGCTGAGAGAGGATCTCTGCCCACGGGTGGAGGAAGGGTTCCACGCTGAGAGAGGATCTCTGCCTTTACGGGTGGAGGAAGGGTTCCACGCTGAGAGAGGTTCTCTGCCCACGGGTGGAGGAAGGGTTCCACGCTGAGAGAGGATCTCTGCCTTTACGGGTGGAGAAAGGGTTCCACGCTGAGAGAGGATCTCTGCCTTTACGGGTGGAGGAAGGGTTCCACGCGGAGAGAGGATTTCTGCCTTTACGGGTGGAGGAAGGGTTCCACGCTAAGAGAGGATCTCTGCCTTTACGGGTGGAGGAAGGGTTCCACACTGAGAGAGGTTCTCTGCCCACGGGTGGAGGAAGGGTTCCACACTGAGAGAGGATCTCTGCCTTTACGGGTGGAGGAAGGGTTCCACGCTGAGAGAGGATCTCTGCCTTTACGGGTGGAGGAAGGGTTCCACACTGAGAGAGGATCTCTGCCCACGGGTGGAGGAAGGGTTCCACGCTGAGAGAGGATCTCTGCCTTTAGGGGTGGAGGAAGGGTTCCACGCTGAGAGAGGATCTCTGACCACGGGTGGAGGAAGGGTTCCACGCTGAGAGAGGATCTCTGCCTTTACGGGTGGAGGAAGGGTTCCACGCTGAGAGAGGTTCTCTGCCTATACGGGTGGAGGAAGGGTTCCACGCTGAGAGAGGATCTCTGCCTTTACGGGTGGAGGAAGGGTTCCACGCTGAGAGAGGATCTCTTCCTTTACGGGTGGAGGAAGGGTTCCACGCTGAGAGAGGTTCTCTGCCCACGGGTGGAGGAAGGATTCAACACTGAGAGAGGATCTCTGCCCACGGGTGGAGGAAGGGTTCCACGCTGAGAGAGGATCTCTGCCCACGGGTGGAGGAAGGGTTCCACGCTGAGAGAGGATCTCTGCCCACGGGTGGAGGAAGGGTTCCACACTGAGAGAGGATCTCTGCCTTTACGGGTGAAGGAAGGGTTCCACGCTGAGAGAGGATCTCTGCCTTTACGGGTGGAGGAAGGGTTCCATGCTGAGAGAGGATCTCTGCCTTTACGGGTGGAGGAAGGGTTCCACGCTGAGAGAGGATCTCTGCCTTTACGGGTGGAGGAAGGGTTCCACGCTGAGAGAGGATCTCTGCCCATGGGTGGAGGAAGGGTTCCACGCTGAGAGAGGATCTCTGCCCACGGGTGGAGGAAGGGTTCCACGCTGAGAGAGGATCTCTGCCTTTACGGGTGGAGGAAGGGTTCCACGCTGAGAGAGGATCTCTGCCCACGGGTGGAGGAAGGGTTCCACGCTGAGAGAGGATCTCTGCCTTTACGGGTGGAGGAAGGGTTCCAAACTGAGAGAGGATCTCTGCCTTTACGGGTGGAGGAAGGGTTCCACGCTGAGAGAGGATCTCTGCCTTTACGGGTGGAGGAAGGGTTCCACGCTGAGAGAGGATCTCTGCCCACGGGTGGAGGAAGGGTTCCACACTGAGAGAGGATCTCTGCCTTTACGGGTGGAGGAAGGGTTCCACGCTGAGAGAGGATCTCTGCCCACGGGTGGAGGAAGGGTTCCACGCTGAGAGAGGATCTCTGCCTTTACGGGTGGAGGAAGGGTTCCACGCTGAGAGAGGATCTCTGCCCACGGGTGGAGGAAGGGTTCCACGCTGAGAGAGGATCTCTGCCTTTACGGGTGGAGGAAGGGTTCCACGCTGAGAGAGGATCTCTGCCCATGGGTGGAGGAAGGGTTCCACACTGAGAGAGGATCTCTGCCTTTACGGGTGGAGGAAGGGTTCCACACTGAGAGAGGATCTCTGCCTTTACGGGTGGAGGAAGTTTTCCACGCTGATAGAGGATCTCTGCCCACGGGTGGAGGAAGGGTTCCACGCTGAGAGAGGATCTCTCCACACGGGTGGAGGAAGGGTTCCACGCTGAGAGAGGATCTCTGCCCACGGGTGGAGGAAGGGTTCCACGCTGAGAGAGGATCTCTGCCTTTACGGGTGGAGGAAGGGTTCCACGCTGAGAGAGGATCTCTGCCTTTACGGGTGGAGGAAAGGGTTCCACGCTGAGAGAGGATCTCTGCCTTTACGGGTGGAGGAAGGGTTCCACGCTGAGAGAGGATCTCTGCCTTTACGGGTGGAGGAATGGTTCCACGCTGAGAGAGGATCTTTGCCCACGGGTGGAGGAAGGGTTCCACGCTGAGAGAGGATCTCTGCCTTTACGGGTGGAGGAAGGGTTCCAAGCTGAGAGAGGATCTCTGCCCACGGGTGGAGGAAGGGTTCCACGCTGAGAGAGGATCTCTGCCTTTACGGGTGGAGGAAGGGTTCCATGCTGAGAGAGGATCTCTGCCTTTACGGGTGGAGGAAGGGTTCCACACTGAGAGAGGATCTCTGCCTTTACGGGTGGAGGAAGGGTTCCACGCTGAGAGAGGATCTCTGCCCACGGGTGGAGGAAGGGTTCCACGCTGAGAGAGGATCTCTGCCCACGGGTGGAGGAAGGGTTCCACGCTGAGAGAGGATCTCTGCCTTTACGGGTGGAGGAAGGGTTCCACGCTGAGAGAGGATCTCTGACTTTACGGGTGGAGGAAGAGTTCCACGCTGAGAGAGGCTCTCTGCCTTTACGGGTGGAGGAAGGGTTCCACGCTGAGAGAGGATCTCTGCCCACGGGTGGAGGAAGGGTTCCACGCGGAGAGAGGATCTCTGCCTTTACGGGTGGAGGAAGGGTTCCACGCTAAGAGAGGATCTCTGCCTTTACGGGTGGAGGAAGGGTTCCACACTGAGAGAGGTTCTCTGCCCACGGGTGGAGGAAGGGTTCCACGCTGAGAGAGGATCTCTGCCTTTATGGGTGGAGGAAGGGTTCCACACTGAGAGAGGATCTCTGCCCACGGGTGAAGGAAGGGTTCCACGCTGAGAGAGGATCTCTGCCCACGGGTGGAGGAAGGGTTCCACGCTGAGAGAGGAACTCTGCCTTTACGGGTGGAGAAAGGGTTCCATGCTGACAGAGGATCTCTGCCCACGGGTGGAGGAAGGGTTCCACACTGAGAGAGGATCTCTGCCTTTACGGGTGGAGGAAGGGTTCCACGCTGAGAGAGGATCTCTGCCTTTACGGGTGGAGGAAGGGTTCCACGCTGAGAGAGGATCTCTGCCTTTACGGGTGGAGGAATGGTTCCACGCTGAGAGAGGATCTTTGCCCACGGGTGGAGGAAGGGTTCCACGCTGAGAGAGGATCTCTGCCTTTACGGGTGGAGGAAGGGTTCCACGCTGAGAGAGGATCTCTGCCTTTACGGGTGGAGGAAGGGTTCCACGCTGAGAGAGGATCTCTGCCTTTACGGGTGGAGGAAGGGTTCCACGCTGAGAGAGGATCTCTGCCCACGGTTGGAGGTAGGGTTCCACGCTGAGAGAGGATCTCTGCCTTTACGGGTGGAGGAAGGGTTCCACGCTGAGAGAGGATCTCTGCCTTTACGGGTGGAGGAAGAGTTCCACGCTGAGAGAGGCTCTCTGCCTTTACGGGTGGAGGAAGGGTTCCACGCTGAGAGAGGATCTCTTCCCACGGGTGGAGGAAGGGTTCCACGCTAAGAGAGGATCTCTGCCTTTACGGGTGGAGGAAGGGTTCCACACTGAGCGAGGATCTCTGCCCACGGGTGGAGGAAGGGTTCCACGCTGAGAGAGGATCTCTGCCTTTACGGGTGGAGGAAGGGTTCCACGCTGAGAGAGGATCTCTGCCTTTACGGGTGGAGGAAGGGTTCCACGCTGAGAGAGGATCTTTGCCCACGGGTGGAGGAAGGGTTCCACACTGAGAGAGGATCTCTGCCTTTACGGGTGGAGGAAGGTTCCACGCTGAGAGAGGATCTCTGCCTTTACGGGTGGAGGAAGGGTTCCACGCTGAGAGAGGATCTCTGCCTTTACGGGTGGAGGAAGGGTTCCACGCTGAGAGAGGATCTCTGCCCACGGGTGGAGGAAGGGTTCCACGCTGAGAGAGGATCTCTGCCTTTACGGGTGGAGGAAGGGTTCCACGCTGAGAGAGGATCTCTGCCTTTACGGGTGGAGGAAGAGTTCCACGCTGAGAGAGGCTCTCTGCCTTTACGGGTGGAGGAAGGGTTCCACGCTGAGAGAGGATCTCTGCCCACGGGTGGAGGAAGGGTTCCACGCTAAGAGAGGATCTCTGCCTTTACGGGTGGAGGAAGGGTTCCACACTGAGAGAGGATCTCTGCCCATGGGTGGACGAAGGGTTCCACACTGAGAGAGGATCTCTGCCTTTACGGGTGGAGGAAGGGTTCCACACTGAGAGAGGATATCTGCCTTTACGGGTGGAGGAAGTTTTCCACGCTGATAGAGGATCTCTGCCCACGGGTGGAGGAAGGGTTCCACGCTGAGAGAGGATCTCTCCACACGGGTGGAGGAAGGGTTCCACGCTGAGAGAGGATCTCTGCCCACGGGTGGAGGAAGGGTTCCACGCTGAGAGAGGATCTCTGCCCACGGGTGGAGGAAGGGTTCCACACTGAGAGAGGATCTCTGCCTTTACGGGTGAAGGAAGGGTTCCACGCTGAGAGAGGATCTCTGCCTTTACGGGTGGAGGAAGGGTTCCATGCTGAGAGAGGATCTCTGCCTTTACGGGTGGAGGAAGGGTTCCACGCTGAGAGAGGATCTCTGCCTTTACGGGTGGAGGAAGGGTTCCACGCTGAGAGAGGATCTCTGCCCATGGGTGGAGGAAGGGTTCCACGCTGAGAGAGGATCTCTGCCCACGGGTGGAGGAAGGGTTCCACGCTGAGAGAGGATCTCTGCCTTTACGGGTGGAGGAAGGGTTCCACGCTGAGAGAGGATCTCTGCCCACGGGTGGAGGAAGGGTTCCACGCTGAGAGAGGATCTCTGCCTTTACGGGTGGAGGAAGGGTTCCAAACTGAGAGAGGATCTCTGCCTTTACGGGTGGAGGAAGGGTTCCACGCTGAGAGAGGATCTCTGCCTTTACGGGTGGAGGAAGGGTTCCACGCTGAGAGAGGATCTCTGCCCACGGGTGGAGGAAGGGTTCCACACTGAGAGAGGATCTCTGCCTTTACGGGTGGAGGAAGGGTTCCACGCTGAGAGAGGATCTCTGCCCACGGGTGGAGGAAGGGTTCCACGCTGAGAGAGGATCTCTGCCTTTACGGGTGGAGGAAGGGTTCCACGCTGAGAGAGGATCTCTGCCCACGGGTGGAGGAAGGGTTCCACGCTGAGAGAGGATCTCTGCCTTTACGGGTGGAGGAAGGGTTCCACGCTGAGAGAGGATCTCTGCCCATGGGTGGAGGAAGGGTTCCACACTGAGAGAGGATCTCTGCCTTTACGGGTGGAGGAAGGGTTCCACACTGAGAGAGGATCTCTGCCTTTACGGGTGGAGGAAGTTTTCCACGCTGATAGAGGATCTCTGCCCACGGGTGGAGGAAGGGTTCCACGCTGAGAGAGGATCTCTCCACACGGGTGGAGGAAGGGTTCCACGCTGAGAGAGGATCTCTGCCCACGGGTGGAGGAAGGGTTCCACGCTGAGAGAGGATCTCTGCCTTTACGGGTGGAGGAAGGGTTCCACGCTGAGAGAGGATCTCTGCCTTTACGGGTGGAGGAAAGGGTTCCACGCTGAGAGAGGATCTCTGCCTTTACGGGTGGAGGAAGGGTTCCACGCTGAGAGAGGATCTCTGCCTTTACGGGTGGAGGAATGGTTCCACGCTGAGAGAGGATCTTTGCCCACGGGTGGAGGAAGGGTTCCACGCTGAGAGAGGATCTCTGCCTTTACGGGTGGAGGAAGGGTTCCAAGCTGAGAGAGGATCTCTGCCCACGGGTGGAGGAAGGGTTCCACGCTGAGAGAGGATCTCTGCCTTTACGGGTGGAGGAAGGGTTCCATGCTGAGAGAGGATCTCTGCCTTTACGGGTGGAGGAAGGGTTCCACACTGAGAGAGGATCTCTGCCTTTACGGGTGGAGGAAGGGTTCCACGCTGAGAGAGGATCTCTGCCCACGGGTGGAGGAAGGGTTCCACGCTGAGAGAGGATCTCTGCCCACGGGTGGAGGAAGGGTTCCACGCTGAGAGAGGATCTCTGCCTTTACGGGTGGAGGAAGGGTTCCACGCTGAGAGAGGATCTCTGACTTTACGGGTGGAGGAAGAGTTCCACGCTGAGAGAGGCTCTCTGCCTTTACGGGTGGAGGAAGGGTTCCACGCTGAGAGAGGATCTCTGCCCACGGGTGGAGGAAGGGTTCCACGCGGAGAGAGGATCTCTGCCTTTACGGGTGGAGGAAGGGTTCCACGCTAAGAGAGGATCTCTGCCTTTACGGGTGGAGGAAGGGTTCCACACTGAGAGAGGTTCTCTGCCCACGGGTGGAGGAAGGGTTCCACGCTGAGAGAGGATCTCTGCCTTTATGGGTGGAGGAAGGGTTCCACACTGAGAGAGGATCTCTGCCCACGGGTGAAGGAAGGGTTCCACGCTGAGAGAGGATCTCTGCCCACGGGTGGAGGAAGGGTTCCACGCTGAGAGAGGAACTCTGCCTTTACGGGTGGAGAAAGGGTTCCATGCTGACAGAGGATCTCTGCCCACGGGTGGAGGAAGGGTTCCACACTGAGAGAGGATCTCTGCCTTTACGGGTGGAGGAAGGGTTCCACGCTGAGAGAGGATCTCTGCCTTTACGGGTGGAGGAAGGGTTCCACGCTGAGAGAGGATCTCTGCCTTTACGGGTGGAGGAATGGTTCCACGCTGAGAGAGGATCTTTGCCCACGGGTGGAGGAAGGGTTCCACGCTGAGAGAGGATCTCTGCCTTTACGGGTGGAGGAAGGGTTCCACGCTGAGAGAGGATCTCTGCCTTTACGGGTGGAGGAAGGGTTCCACGCTGAGAGAGGATCTCTGCCTTTACGGGTGGAGGAAGGGTTCCACGCTGAGAGAGGATCTCTGCCCACGGTTGGAGGTAGGGTTCCACGCTGAGAGAGGATCTCTGCCTTTACGGGTGGAGGAAGGGTTCCACGCTGAGAGAGGATCTCTGCCTTTACGGGTGGAGGAAGAGTTCCACGCTGAGAGAGGCTCTCTGCCTTTACGGGTGGAGGAAGGGTTCCACGCTGAGAGAGGATCTCTTCCCACGGGTGGAGGAAGGGTTCCACGCTAAGAGAGGATCTCTGCCTTTACGGGTGGAGGAAGGGTTCCACACTGAGCGAGGATCTCTGCCCACGGGTGGAGGAAGGGTTCCACGCTGAGAGAGGATCTCTGCCTTTACGGGTGGAGGAAGGGTTCCACGCTGAGAGAGGATCTCTGCCTTTACGGGTGGAGGAAGGGTTCCACGCTGAGAGAGGATCTTTGCCCACGGGTGGAGGAAGGGTTCCACACTGAGAGAGGATCTCTGCCTTTACGGGTGGAGGAAGGTTCCACGCTGAGAGAGGATCTCTGCCTTTACGGGTGGAGGAAGGGTTCCACGCTGAGAGAGGATCTCTGCCTTTACGGGTGGAGGAAGGGTTCCACGCTGAGAGAGGATCTCTGCCCACAGGTGGAGGAAGGGTTCCACGCTGAGAGAGGATCTCTGCCTTTACGGGTGGAGGAAGGGTTCCACGCTGAGAGAGGATCTCTGCCTTTACGGGTGGAGGAAGAGTTCCACGCTGAGAGAGGCTCTCTGCCTTTACGGGTGGAGGAAGGGTTCCACGCTGAGAGAGGATCTCTGCCCACGGGTGGAGGAAGGGTTCCACGCTAAGAGAGGATCTCTGCCTTTACGGGTGGAGGAAGGGTTCCACACTGAGAGAGGATCTCTGCCCATGGGTGGACGAAGGGTTCCACACTGAGAGAGGATCTCTGCCTTTACGGGTGGAGGAAGGGTTCCACACTGAGAGAGGATATCTGCCTTTACGGGTGGAGGAAGTTTTCCACGCTGATAGAGGATCTCTGCCCACGGGTGGAGGAAGGGTTCCACGCTGAGAGAGGATCTCTCCACACGGGTGGAGGAAGGGTTCCACGCTGAGAGAGGATCTCTGCCCACGGGTGGAGGAAGGGTTCCACGCTGAGAGAGGATCTCTGCCTTTACGGGTGGAGGAAGGGTTCCACGCTGAGAGAGGATCTCTGCCTTTACGGGTGGAGGAAGGGTTCCACGCTGAGAGAGGATCTCTGCCTTTACGGGTGGAGGAAGGGTTCCACGCTGAGAGAGGATCTCTGCCTTTACGGGTGGAGGAATGGTTCCACGCTGAGAGAGGATCTTTGCCCACGGGTGGAGGAAGGGTTCCACGCTGAGAGAGGATCTCTGCCTTTACGGGTGGAGGAAGGGTTCCAAGCTGAGAGAGGATCTCTGCCCACGGGTGGAGGAAGGGTTCCACGCTGAGAGAGGATCTCTGCCTTTACGGGTGGAGGAAGGGTTCCATGCTGAGAGAGGATCTCTGCCTTTACGGGTGGAGGAAGGGTTCCACACTGAGAGAGGATCTCTGCCTTTACGGGTGGAGGAAGGGTTCCACGCTGAGAGAGGATCTCTGCCCACGGGTGGAGGAAGGGTTCCACGCTGAGAGAGGATCTCTGCCCACGGGTGGAGGAAGGGTTCCACGCTGAGAGAGGATCTCTGCCTTTAAGGGTGGAGGAAGGGTTCCACGCTGAGAGAGGATCTCTGACTTTACGGGTGGAGGAAGAGTTCCACGCTGAGAGAGGCTCTCTGCCTTTACGGGTGGAGGAAGGGTTCCACGCTGAGAGAGGATCTCTGCCCACGGGTGGAGGAAGGGTTCCACGCGGAGAGAGGATCTCTAACTTTACGGGTGGAGGAAGGGTTCCACGCTGAGAGAGGTTCTCTGCCCACGGGTGGAGGAAGGATTCAACACTGAGAGAGGATCTCTGCCCACGGGTGGAGGAAGGGTTCCACGCTGAGAGAGGATCTCTGCCCACGGGTGGAGGAAGGGTTCCACGCTGAGAGAGGATCTCTGCCCACGGGTGGAGGAAGGGTTCCACACTGAGAGAGGATCTCTGCCTTTACGGGTGAAGGAAGGGTTCCACGCTGAGAGAGGATCTCTGCCTTTACGGGTGGAGGAAGGGTTCCATGCTGAGAGAGGATCTCTGCCTTTACGGGTGGAGGAAGGGTTCCACGCTGAGAGAGGATCTCTGCCTTTACGGGTGGAGGAAGGGTTCCACGCTGAGAGAGGATCTCTGCCCACGGGTGGAGGAAGGGTTCCACGCTGAGAGAGGATCTCTGCCCACGGGTGGAGGAAGGGTTCCACGCTGAGAGAGGATCTCTGCCTTTACGGGTGGAGGAAGGGTTCCACGCTGAGAGAGGATCTCTGCCCACGGGTGGAGGAAGGGTTCCACGCTGAGAGAGGATCTCTGCCTTTACGGGTGGAGGAAGGGTTCCAAACTGAGAGAGGATCTCTGCCTTTACGGGTGGAGGAAGGGTTCCACGCTGAGAGAGGATCTCTGCCTTTACGGGTGGAGGAAGGGTTCCACGCTGAGAGAGGATCTCTGCCCACGGGTGGAGGAAGGGTTCCACACTGAGAGAGGATCTCTGCCTTTACGGGTGGAGGAAGGGTTCCACGCTGAGAGAGGATCTCTGCCCACGGGTGGAGGAAGGGTTCCACGCTGAGAGAGGATCTCTGCCTTTACGGGTGGAGGAAGGGTTCCACGCTGAGAGAGGATCTCTGCCCACGGGTGGAGGAAGGGTTCCACGCTGAGAGAGGATCTCTGCCTTTACGGGTGGAGGAAGGGTTCCACGCTGAGAGAGGATCTCTGCCCATGGGTGGAGGAAGGGTTCCACACTGAGAGAGGATCTCTGCCTTTACGGGTGGAGGAAGGGTTCCACACTGAGAGAGGATCTCTGCCTTTACGGGTGGAGGAAGTTTTCCACGCTGATAGAGGATCTCTGCCCACGGGTGGAGGAAGGGTTCCACGCTGAGAGAGGATCTCTCCACACGGGTGGAGGAAGGGTTCCACGCTGAGAGAGGATCTCTGCCCACGGGTGGAGGAAGGGTTCCACGCTGAGAGAGGATCTCTGCCTTTACGGGTGGAGGAAGGGTTCCACGCTGAGAGAGGATCTCTGCCTTTACGGGTGGAGGAAAGGGTTCCACGCTGAGAGAGGATCTCTGCCTTTACGGGTGGAGGAAGGGTTCCACGCTGAGAGAGGATCTCTGCCTTTACGGGTGGAGGAATGGTTCCACGCTGAGAGAGGATCTTTGCCCACGGGTGGAGGAAGGGTTCCACGCTGAGAGAGGATCTCTGCCTTTACGGGTGGAGGAAGGGTTCCAAGCTGAGAGAGGATCTCTGCCCACGGGTGGAGGAAGGGTTCCACGCTGAGAGAGGATCTCTGCCTTTACGGGTGGAGGAAGGGTTCCATGCTGAGAGAGGATCTCTGCCTTTACGGGTGGAGGAAGGGTTCCACACTGAGAGAGGATCTCTGCCTTTACGGGTGGAGGAAGGGTTCCACGCTGAGAGAGGATCTCTGCCCACGGGTGGAGGAAGGGTTCCACGCTGAGAGAGGATCTCTGCCCACGGGTGGAGGAAGGGTTCCACGCTGAGAGAGGATCTCTGCCTTTACGGGTGGAGGAAGGGTTCCACGCTGAGAGAGGATCTCTGACTTTACGGGTGGAGGAAGAGTTCCACGCTGAGAGAGGCTCTCTGCCTTTACGGGTGGAGGAAGGGTTCCACGCTGAGAGAGGATCTCTGCCCACGGGTGGTGGAAGGGTTCCACGCGGAGAGAGGATCTCTGCCTTTACGGGTGGAGGAAGGGTTCCACGCTAAGAGAGGATCTCTGCCTTTACGGGTGGAGGAAGGGTTCCACACTGAGAGAGGTTCTCTGCCCACGGGTGGAGGAAGGGTTCCACGCTGAGAGAGGATCTCTGCCTTTATGGGTGGAGGAAGGGTTCCACACTGAGAGAGGATCTCTGCCCACGGGTGAAGGAAGGGTTCCACGCTGAGAGAGGATCTCTGCCCACGGGTGGAGGAAGGGTTCCACGCTGAGAGAGGAACTCTGCCTTTACGGGTGGAGAAAGGGTTCCATGCTGACAGAGGATCTCTGCCCACGGGTGGAGGAAGGGTTCCACACTGAGAGAGGATCTCTGCCTTTACGGGTGGAGGAAGGGTTCCACGCTGAGAGAGGATCTCTGCCTTTACGGGTGGAGGAAGGGTTCCACGCTGAGAGAGGATCTCTGCCTTTACGGGTGGAGGAATGGTTCCACGCTGAGAGAGGATCTTTAACCACGGGTGGAGAAAGGGTTCCACGCTGAGAGAGGATCTCTGCCTTTACGGGTGGAGGAAGGGTTCCACGCTGAGAGAGGATCTCTGCCTTTACGGGTGGAGGAAGGGTTCCACGCTGAGAGAGGATCTCTGCCTTTACGGGTGGAGGAAGGGTTCCACGCTGAGAGAGGATCTCTGCCCACGGTTGGAGGTAGGGTTCCACGCTGAGAGAGGATCTCTGCCTTTACGGGTGGAGGAAGGGTTCCACGCTGAGAGAGGATCTCTGCCTTTACGGGTGGAGGAAGAGTTCCACGCTGAGAGAGGCTCTCTGCCTTTACGGGTGGAGGAAGGGTTCCACGCTGAGAGAGGATCTCTTCCCACGGGTGGAGGAAGGGTTCCACGCTAAGAGAGGATCTCTGCCTTTACGGGTGGAGGAAGGGTTCCACACTGAGCGAGGATCTCTGCCCACGGGTGGAGGAAGGGTTCCACGCTGAGAGAGGATCTCTGCCTTTACGGGTGGAGGAAGGGTTCCACGCTGAGAGAGGATCTCTGCCTTTACGGGTGGAGGAAGGGTTCCACGCTGAGAGAGGATCTTTGCCCACGGGTGGAGGAAGGGTTCCACACTGAGAGAGGATCTCTGCCTTTACGGGTGGAGGAAGGTTCCACGCTGAGAGAGGATCTCTGCCTTTACGGGTGGAGGAAGGGTTCCACGCTGAGAGAGGATCTCTGCCTTTACGGGTGGAGGAAGGGTTCCACGCTGAGAGAGGATCTCTGCCCACGGGTGGAGGAAGGGTTCCACGCTGAGAGAGGATCTCTGCCTTTACGGGTGGAGGAAGGGTTCCACGCTGAGAGAGGATCTCTGCCTTTACGGGTGGAGGAAGAGTTCCACGCTGAGAGAGGCTCTCTGCCTTTACGGGTGGAGGAAGGGTTCCACGCTGAGAGAGGATCTCTGCCCACGGGTGGAGGAAGGGTTCCACGCTAAGAGAGGATCTCTGCCTTTACGGGTGGAGGAAGGGTTCCACACTGAGAGAGGATCTCTGCCCATGGGTGGACGAAGGGTTCCACACTGAGAGAGGATCTCTGCCTTTACGGGTGGAGGAAGGGTTCCACACTGAGAGAGGATATCTGCCTTTACGGGTGGAGGAAGTTTTCCACGCTGATAGAGGATCTCTGCCCACGGGTGGAGGAAGGGTTCCACGCTGAGAGAGGATCTCTCCACACGGGTGGAGGAAGGGTTCCACGCTGAGAGAGGATCTCTGCCCACGGGTGGAGGAAGGGTTCCACGCTGAGAGAGGATCTCTGCCTTTACGGGTGGAGGAAGGGTTCCACGCTGAGAGAGGATCTCTGCCTTTACGGGTGGAGGAAGGGTTCCACGCTGAGAGAGGATCTCTGCCTTTACGGGTGGAGGAAGGGTTCCACGCTGAGAGAGGATCTCTGCCTTTACGGGTGGAGGAATGGTTCCACGCTGAGAGAGGATCTTTGCCCACGGGTGGAGGAAGGGTTCCACGCTGAGAGAGGATCTCTGCCTTTACGGGTGGAGGAAGGGTTCCAAGCTGAGAGAGGATCTCTGCCCACGGGTGGAGGAAGGGTTCCACGCTGAGAGAGGATCTCTGCCTTTACGGGTGGAGGAAGGGTTCCATGCTGAGAGAGGATCTCTGCCTTTACGGGTGGAGGAAGGGTTCCACACTGAGAGAGGATCTCTGCTTCAAACACAGATTCAACCACAAAGACCAGGGAAGTTTTCCAATGCCTCGGAAAGAAGGGTCCACTATTGGTCACGTGAGTGAGAGGAGCCAGAGCAGCACTCGCGCTTGGTCGGGAGAGGACGTGTTTTTCTCTAGCTCTCTAGCTCTCTAGCTGGAGGTAAGCAAACTTCTCATTTGGTGTTGAGTATAGCTTAACCATGCATTAGATCGTAGGTTGGTAGTTAGTTGTAGTTAGGTATTGTATTTATTATAGGTTAGTATTGTAGTATTGTAGTATTGTTGTTATTGTAGGTTTCCGTAGGTTATTGTAGGCTAGTATTGAAGCTCGAGGCTAGCTAGCTCTCTAGCTGGAGGTAAGCAAACTTCTCATTTGGTGTTGAGTATAGCTTAACCATGCATTAGATCGTAGGTTGGTAGTTAGTGTAGTTTGGTATTGTATTTATTATTATAGGTTAGTATAGTTGTTGTTGTAGTATTGTTGTTATTGTAGGTTTCCGTAGGCTATTGTAGGTTAGTATCGAAGCACGAGGCTAGCTAGCTAGCGGGTAGCTACTGGTAACGATTAGCTGTCCCACTGTTAAATGTGCTTCTAGCCAACGTTTAATTTTTGCTGCGTTCTGCGTTATGTAAGGAACTAGACACGGACATGAATCATCTGTTTAGTGTGCTAACACACTCTTGGCAGTTTGTTGTAACCAGTATTGGTGCTAATTGTGTGTTAATGGATGCTATCTTGCTAGTCAGCTACGGCGTCATAGCTAGGTATCGTGGGTAGCTACTGTGTCTTGGCAGTGTCTTCCGCCGTGCCGGCTGTAGCACGAAGCGAGCTAATTAGCCGTTTTTTTCGAACAGAGTCAGAGTCAACACAGTAGCCATTGTGTGCCGGGTGTAGCACGAAGCTAGCTAGCTAGCCGTTCTTAAAACAAAGCCAACACAGTGGCCATTGCTAGCTACCCAGCACGACCTAGCTACCCAGCACGACCAGCGGACGGTACGGTAGCAGCTAATTACAATATACTTGTCCTAGCTAGCCAATGTTGAATCATTGCTGCGCCATGAAAGGAACTTGACACAGACACGAATGATCTGTTTAGTGTGTTATCACACTATTGGTGGTTTGCTGTGACCAAGTGTTTGTGCTTGGCTGTGTGTTACTGGATGCTGGCATGCTGGTTAGCTAGTTAACACACTATTGGTGGTTTGTTGTGAGTATTTGTGCTTAACTGTGTGTTAAACTGTGTGTTATTGGATGCTAGCATGCTAGTCAGCTATGGTGTCATAGTTGGCTAGCTGAATAAAGTGGGTTTGAGTTTATTCCTTTAAACATTGAACAACTGTTCAGTGAAACAATTTTAGTTTCTGAGGTAGAAGTTTTTGGTGAGGGAGGCCCCCCTCTCTCCTCTCCCAGATGCTTAGCTCATTTCATTCCGATCTCCTCTGCATTTTTGTAGCCATTTGCTACAGCCTGTCAACTATGCCTCTGCCTATCCCTGTTCTCTCCTCTCTGCGCAGGCTACACAAACAACGCACAACACCGCGCGGCTGCTGCCTCTCCAACCTGGTGGTCCCTGCTCGCACCCCTCACCTGGAGTTCCAGGTCGCAGGCAGCCTCTGGAACTGCCGTTCTGCTGCCAACAAAGCTGACTTCATCCCAGCCTATGCCAACCTCCAGTCCCTCGACTTCCTGGCGCTGACGGAAACATGGATCACCACTGAAAACACGGCTACTCCTACTGCTCTCTCCTCGTCTGACCATGTGTTCTCGCATACCCCGAGAGCATCTGGTCAGAGGGGTGGTGGTACAGGAATCCTCATCTCTCCCAAGTGGACATTCTCAATTTTTCCCCTAACCCATCTGTCTATCTCCTCATTTGAATTCCATGCTGTCACAGTCACTAACCCATTTAAGCTTAATATCCTTGTCATCTATCGCCCTCCAGGTTCCCTTGGAGAGTTCATTAACGAGCTTGACGCCTTGATAAGTTCCTTTCCTGAGGATGGCTCACCCCTCACAGTTTTGGGGGATTTCAACCTCCCTATGTCCACGTTTGACTCATTTCTCTCTGCCTCCTTCTTTCCACTCCTCTCCTCTTTTGACCTCACCCTCTCACCGTCCCCCCCTACTCACAAGGCAGGCAATACGCTTGACCTCATCTTCACCAGATGCTGCTCCTCTACTAATCTCACTGCAACTCCCCTCCAAGTCTCCGACCACTACTTTGTTTCCTTTTCTCTCTCGCTCTCCTCCCACACTACTCACTCTGCCCCTACACAGATGGTAATGCGCCGCCGCAACCTTCGCTCTCTCTCTCCCACTACTCTCTCCTCTTCCATCCTATCATCTCTTCCCTCTGCTCAATCCTTCTCCCTCCAATCTCCTGATTCTGCCTCCTCAACCCTCCTCTCCTCCCTTTCTGCATCCTTTGACTCTCTGTGTCCCCTATCCTCCCGGCCGGCTCGGTCCTCCCCCCCAGCTCCGTGGCTTGATGACTCACTGCGAGCTCACAGAACAGAGCTCCGGGCAGCGGAGAGGAAATGGAAGAAAACTAAACTCCCTACCGACCTGGCATCTTTTCACTCCCTCCTCTCTACATTTTCTTCATCTGTTTCTGCTGCTAAGGCCACCTTCTACCACTCTAAATTCCAAGCATCTGCCTCTAACCCTAGGAAGCTCTTTGCCACATTTTCCTCCCTCCTGAATCCTCCTCCCCCCCCCCCCACCTCCTCTCTCTCTGTGGATGACTTCGTCAACCACTTTGAAAAGAAGGTTGACGACATCCGATCCTCGTTTGTTAAGTCTAATAACACTGCTGGTCCTGCTCACACTGCCCTACCCTATGCTTTGACTTCTTTCTCCCCTCTCTCTCCAGATAAAATCCTGCGACTTGTGACTGCAGGCCGCCCAACAACCTGCCCGCTTGACCCCATCCCCTCCTCCCTTCTCCAGACCATCTCCGGTGACCTTCTCCCCTACCTCACCTCGCTGATCAACTCATCCTTGACCGCTGGCCATGTCCCTTCCGTCTTCAAGAGAGCGAGAGTTGCTCCCCTCCTCAAAAAACCAACACTCGACCCCACTGATGTCAACAACTACAGACCAGTATCCCTTCTTTCTTTTCTTTCCAAAACTATTGAGCGTGCCGTCTTTAGCCAACTCTCTTGCTATCTCTCTCAGAATGACCTTCTTGATCCAAACCAATCAGGTTTCAGGACTGGTCATTCAACTGAGACTGCTCTTCTCTGTGTCACGGAGACTCTCCGCACTGCTAAAGCTAACTCTCTCTCCTCTGCTCTTGTCCTTCTAGACCTGTCTGCTGCCTTTGATACTGTGAACCATCAGATCCTCCTCTCCACCCTCTCCGAGATGGGCATCTCCGGCGCGGCTCACTCCTGGATTGCGTCCTACCTGACCGGTCGCTCCTACCAAGTGGCGTGGCGGGAAGCTGTCTCCGCACCACGTGCTCTCACCACTGGTGTCCCCCAGGGATCGGTTCTGGGCCCTCTCCTTTTCTCCCTATACACCAAGTCACTTGGCTCTGTCATATCCTCACATGGTCTCTCCTATCATTGCTACGCTGACGATACACAACTAATCTTCTCCTTTCCCCCTTCTGATAACCAGGTGGCGAATCGCATCTCTGCATGTCTGGCAGACATATCAGTATGGATGACGGATCACCACCTCAAGCTGAACCCTGGCAAGACGGAGCTGCTCTTCCTCCCGGGGAAGGACTGCCCGTTCCATGATCTCGCCATCACGGTTGACAACTCCGCTGTGTCCTCCTCCCAGAGTGCGAAGAGCCTAGGCGTGACCCTGGACAACACCCTGTCGTTCTCCGCCAACATCAAGGCGGTGACCCGCTCCTGCAGGTTCATGCTCTACAACATTCGGAGAGTGCGACCCTGCCTTACACAGGAAGCGGCGCAGGTCCTGGTCCAGGCACTTGTCATCTCCCGTCTGGACTACTGCAACTCGCTGTTGGCTGGGCTCCCTGCCTGTGCCATTAAACCCCTACAACTCATCCAGAATGCCGCAGCCCGTCTGGTGTTCAACCTTCCCAAGTTCTCTCACGTCACCCCCCTCCTCCGCACACTCCACTGGCTTCCAGTTGAAGCTCGCATCCGCTACAAGACCATGGTGCTTGCCTATGGAGCAGTGAGGGGAACGGCACCTCTGTACCTTCAGGCTCTGATCAGTCCCTACACCCAAACGAGGACATTGCGTTCATCCACCTCTGGCCTGCTGGCTCCCCTTCCTCTGCGGAAGCACAGCTCCCGCTCAGCCCAGTCAAAACTGTTCGCTGCTCTGGCACCCCAATGGTGGAACAAGCTCCCTCACGACGCCAGGACAGCGGAGTCACTCACCACCTTCCGGAGACATTTGAAACCCCACCTCTTTAAGGAATACCTGGGATAGGATAAAGTATTCCTTCTAACCCCCCCCCCCCCCCCAAAATTGTAAAGTGGTTATCCCACTGGCTATAGGGTGAACGCACCAATTTGTGAGTCGCTCTGGCTAAGAGCGTCTGCTAAATGACGTTAATGTGCCCTTGAGCAAGGCACTTAACCCTAATTGCTCCTGTAAGTCGCTCTGGTTAAGAGCGTCTGCTAAATGACTAAAATGTAAATGTAAATGTAAGGGCACCTATGGGTAGACAACATTGAATATTCCTTCATTCATTACACTTTGGATGGTGTATCAATATACCCAGCCTCTACAAAGATAGAGACATCCTTCCTAACTCAGTTGCCGGAGAGGAAGGAAACCATTCAGGGATTTCACAATGAGGCTAATGCTGACTTTTAAACAGTTACAGAGTTTAATGGCTGTGATAGGAGAAAACTGAGAATGGATCAACAACATTGTAGTTACTCCACAATACTAACCTAAATGACAGAGTGAAAAGAAGGAAGCCTGTACAGAATAAAGTTATTCCAAAAATGCATCCTGTTTGCAACAAGGAACTAAAGTAATAATGCAAAAAAAATGTGGCAAAGCAATTATCTTTTTGCAATAAAATGCAAATTAATTACTTAAAAATCATACAATGTGATTTTCACAGTTGAAGTGTACCTATGATAAAAATTACAGACCTCTACATGCTTTGTAAGTAGGAAAACCTGCAAAATCGGCAGTGTATCAAATACTTGTTCTCCCCACTGTATATAATAATGTATGCACTCACTAACTGTAAGTCGCTCTGGATAAGAGCGTCTGCTAAATGACTAAAATGTAAATGTCCTCCCTCATCATAAATGGCACTTATGGCCACTGTTGTCTAGCAATGATCAACAACCAATTTGACGGAGCTTGAAGAATTTGTAAAATAATAATAGTAAATGTGGCACAATCCAGGTTTAGAAAGCTCTTAGAGACTTACCCAGAAAGACTCAGCTGTAACCGCTGCTAAAAGGTGCTTCTATAAAGTATTGACTCAGGTGTGAATACTTACACGACCGGACAAAGGTTTTAGAACACCTACTCATTCAAGGGTTTTTCTTTATTTGGACTATTTTCTACATTGTAGACTAATAGTGAAGACATCAAAATTATGAAATAACACATATGGAATCATGTAGTAACCAAAAAAGTGTTAAACAATTCAAAACATGTTTTATATTTGAGATTCTTCAAATAGCCACCCTTTGCCTTGATGACAGCTTTGCACACTCTTGCCATTCTCTCTACCAGCTTCACCTGGAATACTTTTCCAACAGTCTTGAAGGAGTTCCCACATATGCTGAGCACTTGTTGGCTGCTTTTCCTTCACTCTGCAGTCCGACTCATCCGAAACCATCTCAATTTAGTTTAGGTCGGGGGATTATGGAGGCCAGGTCATCTGATGCAGCACTACATCACTCTCCTTCTTGG
Source organism: Coregonus lavaretus (assembly GCF_964263955.1). NCBI lineage: Eukaryota > Metazoa > Chordata > Actinopteri > Salmoniformes > Salmonidae > Coregonus > Coregonus lavaretus. The sequence goes on from NW_028164773.1 coordinate 53,700, forward strand.
TAACATAGCCCTTACATATCCTGGAGGTGTGTTGGGTCAGTGTCCTGTTGAAAAACAAATGATAGTCCAACTAAGTTCAAACCAGATGGGATGGTGTATTGCTGCAGAATGCTGTGGTAGCAATGCTGGTTAAGTGTGCCTTGAATTCTAAATAAATCACAGACAGTGTCACCAGCAAAGCACCCCCACACCATAACACCTCCTCCTCCATGCTTTACGGTGGGAAATACACATGCGATCATCCGTTCACCCACACCGCGTCTCACAAAGACACTGCGGCTGGATCCAAAAATCTCCAATTTGGACTCCAGACCAAAGGACAAATGTCCACCGGTCTAATGTCCATTGCTTGTGTTTCTTGGCCCAAGCAAGTGTCTTCTTCTTATTGGTGTCCTTTAGTAGTGGTTTCTTTGCAGCAGTTCGACCATGAAGGACTGATTTACACAGTCCCCTCTGAACAGTTGATGTTGAGGTGTGTATGTGACTTGAACTCTGAAGCATTTATTTGGGCTGCAATTTCTGAGGCTGGTAACTCTAATGAACTTATCCTCTGCAGCAGAGGTAACCGGGTCTTCCATTCCTGTGGCGGTCCTCATGAGAGCCAGTTTCATCATAGAGCTTGATGGTTTTTGCGACTGCACTTTAAGAAACGTTCAAAGTTCTTGAAATGAGTGACTGATCTTCATGTCTTAAAGTAATGATGGACTGTCGTTTCTCTTTGCTTATGTGAGCTCTTCTTGCCATAATATGGACTTGGTCTTTTACCAAATATGGCTATCTTCTGTATACCCCCCCTTACCTTGTCACAACAAAACTGATTGAATCAAATGCATTAAGAAGGAAAGAAATTCCACAAATTAACTTTTAAGAAGGCACACCTGTTAATTGAAATGCATTCCAGGTGACTACCTCATGAAGCTGGTTGAGAGAATGTCAAGAGTGCACAAGCATTTTTGGGGGCGGGCCCGGCCCCCTTATTTTATATATAGAGGCCCAAAGTCCAACCTTGCAGGGTCCAGAGAAACTGCGTTAACTTTAGAAAATTAGTTACTAAAAGCAGAAGGCGTCCTATGACTGGAGTATTATTTGTATGTTGGCCGAATCCCAACGTTTAAGTTGAACGGAAGTGAAGGCGGAGCCTGGCTCTTTTCTCTTGTGACTTTACGCTCCGTACAGAGTAGAACACCAGACAACATGATTGAACAAAGGAGGAATGATAAAATGATATCGGACGGTAACTTTTGAAAATGAGCTAAACAGAAGCCTCCTGCTGGAGTATTATTTGTATGTTGGCGGAAGTCCTATTTTTCAGTCGAACGGAAGTGAAGGTGGAGTCACATGTTCTCTATTCTCCATTTTGTCTTGTGACTTTAGGCAGAGATTCACATGTTGAAATATAACGTCTCGGTCCTCTACCTCCCAGATCTAAAAGGTCCGTAGACTACAGATAAACATTGTAATCTAGTTAACTTCGCCTGAACTCTGCAATCGACCATAAACACACGTTTCTACAATGAATCAGGTGAGTTTAGATTAATTTAAACATTTTTATAACGGGTCTTTGTGGCCTACTTCCTGCTTTTACACTCCTCGCATTTAATGGTCCTTGACTTTTGGAAAATTATTTGTGTAGTTTAGCTGGTTACTCGTAGCCAGGCCCGGCGGCAGGATGAACTCGGCAAGGGGGCATCAGAAATGACTAAGGGGGCACAACTATTTTCGCTTGCTGATAACACAGGATGGATAATAATCGATAGTACAATTACACACAATGTATTTGCAGCCACGCACGGCTGTCTTGCAGCAAGAATACAGGCTACTGCACCGCTTTACAAACATGGACAATTCATGAATAAATAGCAAGTCATGACAACGCTACACAGCTACATGCACAATCCCCAACAATCCAATGCAAAACAGTTGCTAATTACCGTAATAACACTTCCTCATGCCAAGACAATGCATTTCCAATCGCGGAAAGCAAACAATAATGCACTACCAACGACTTATCGGTACAATAAAGCTAGTTGGAGCTTGCCAGTTGGCTGTAGGCTACTCCACTAGCAGCTTACCAGTTGGCTGTAGGCTACTCCACTAGCAGCTTACCAGTTGGCAGTAGGCTACTCCACTAGCAGATTACCAGTTGGCTGTAGGCTACTCCACTAGCAGCTTACCAGTTGGCTGTAGGCTACTCCATTAGCAGCTTACCAGTTGGCTGTAGGCTACTCCACTAGCAGCTTGCCAGTTGGCTGTAGGCTACTCCACTAGCAGCTTACCAGTTGGCTGTAGGCTACTCCACTAGCAGCTTATCAGTTGGCTGTAGGCTACTCCACTAGCAGCTTACCAGTTGGCTGTAGGCTACTCCACTAGCAGCTTACCAGTTGGCTGTAGGCTACTCCATTAGCAGCTTACCAGTTGGCTGTAGGCTACTCCACTAGCAGCTTACCAGTTGGCTGTAGGCTACTCCATTAGCAGCTTACCTGTTGGCTGTAGGCTACTCCACTAGCAGCTTACCAGTTTGCTGTAGGCTACTCCACCAGCAGCTTGCTAAAAACTGTAAGCAAGCTAGCCTTTTAGCTTCCCACAGATTTAGATGTGGCGTAGTGTTGTAGGTTACGGTCTTGCTGAAAGGTAAATTCCTCTCCCAGTGTCTGGTGTAAAGCAGACTGAAGCAGTCTTTCCTCTAGGATCTCCCGTTTCGTTTCATCCTGTAAAACTCCCCAGTCTTTGACGATGTCAAGCATTTCCTTACCATGATGCAGCCATCACCATGCTTGAAAATAAGGAGGCAGTTACTCAGTGATGTTGGATTTGCCCCAAACTTAAGGCTTTGCATTTAGGCCCAAAAAGTGTATTGATTTGCCCTGTTAATTTTTTAGCAGTATTACTTTAGTGCCTTGTTGCAAACAAGATGGATGTTCTGGAATATTTATATTCTCCTTTCACTCTGTCATTTACAGTGGGGAGAACAAGTATTTGATACACTGCCGATTTTGCAGGTTTTCCTACTTACAAAGCATGTAGAGGTCTGTAATTTTTATCATAGGTACACTTCAACTGTGAGAGACGGAATCTAAAACAAAAATCCAGAAAATCACATTGTATGATTTTTAAGTAATTAATTTGCATTTTATTGCATGACATAAGTATTTGATCACCTACCAACCAGTAAGAATTCCGGCTCTCACAGACCTGTTAGTTTTTCTTTAAGAAGCCCTCCTGTTCTCCACTCATTACCTGTATTAACTGCACCTGTTTGAACTCGTTACCTGTATAAAAGACACCTGTCCACACACTCAATCAAACAGACTCCAACCTCTCCACAATGGCCAAGACCAGAGAGCTGTGTAAGGACATCAGGGATAAAATTGTAGACCTGCACAAGGCTGGGATGGGCTACAGGACAATAGGCAAGCAGCTTGGTGAGAAGGCAACAACTGTTGGCGCAATTATTAGAAAATGGAAGAAGTTCAAGATGACGGTCAATCACCCTCAGTCTGGGGCTCCATGCAAGATCTCACCTTGTGGGGCATCAATGATCATGAGGAAGGTGAGGGATCAGCCCAGAACTACACGGCAGGACCTGGTCAATGACCTGAAGAGAGCTGGGACCACAGTCTCAAAGAAAACCATTAGTAACACACTACGTCGTCATGGATTAAAATTCTGCAGCGCACGCAAGGTCCTCCTGCTCAAGCCAGCGCATGTCCAGGCCCGTCTGAAGTTTGCCAATGACCATCTGGATGATCCAGAGGAGGAATGGGAGATGGTCATGTGGTCTGATGAGACAAAAATAGAGCTTTTTGGTCTAAACTCCACTCGCAGTGTTTGGAGGAAGAAGAAGGATGAGTACAACCCCAAGAACACCATCCCAACCGTGAAGAATGGAGGTGGAAACATCATTCTTTGGGGATGCTTTTCTGCAAAGGGGACAGGACGACTGCACCGTATTGAAGGGAGGATGGATGGGGCCATGTATCGCGAGATCTTGGCTAACAACCTCCTTCCCTCAGTAAGAGCATTGAAGATGGGTCGTGACTGGGTCTTCCAGCATGACAACGACCCGAAACACACAGCCAGGGCAACTAAGTAGTGGCTCTGTAAGAAGCATCTCAAGGTCCTGGAGTGGCCTAGCCAGTCTCCAGACCTGAACCCAAAAGAAAATCTTTGGAGGGAGCTGAAAGTCCGTATTGCCCAGCGACAGCCCCGAAACCTGAAGGATCTGGAGAAGGTCTGTATGGAGGAGTGGGCCAAAATCCCTGCTGCAGTGTGTGCAAACCTGGTCAAGACCTACAGGAAACGTATGATCTCTGTAATTGCAAACAAAGGTTTCTGTACCAAATATTATGTTCTGCTTTTCTGATGTATCAAATACTTATGTCATGCAATAAAATGCAAATTAATTACTTAAAAATCATACAATGTGATTTTCTGGATTTTTGTTTTAGATTCCGTCTCTCACAGTTGAAGTGTACCTATGATAAAAATTACAGACCTCTACATGCTTTGTAAGTAGGAAAACCTGCAAAATCGGCAGTGTATCAAATACTTGTTCTCCCCACTGTAGGTCATTATTGTGGATTATTGTGAATAGTCACATGTACAGGGTTGCAGGTGGTCACTGTGGTCTAAGGCACTGCATCGCACTGCACTGCACAGCGTCGTCCAGGGTAGGGGAGGGAATGGCCGGCAGGGATGTAGCTCAGTTGGTAAAGCATGGCGTTTGCAACGGCAGGGTTGTGGGTTCGATTCCCATAGGGGGCCAGTATGAAAAACTAGTCACATGTACAGGGTTGCAGGTCATTATTGTGAATAGTCACATGTACAGGGTTGCAGGTGGTCATTATTGGGGATTATTGTGAATAGTCACATATACAGGGTTGCAGGTGGTCATTATTGGGGATTATTGTGAATAGTCAAATGTACAGGGTTGCAGGTGGTCATTATTGTGGATTATTGCGAATAGTCAAATGTACAGGGTTGCAGGTAGTCATTATTGGGGATTATTGTGTATAGTCACATGTACAGGGTTGCAGGTGGTCATTATTGGGAATGATTTCGAATAGTCAAATGTACAGGGTTGCAGGTAGTCATTATTGGGGATTATTGTGAATAGTCAAATGTACAGGGTTAAAGGTGGTCATTATTGGGGATTATTGTGAATAGTCACATGTACAGGGTTGCAGGTGGTCATTATTGGGGATTATTGTGTATAGTCACATATACAGGGTTGCAGGTAGTCATTATTGGGGATTATTGTAAATAGTCACGTGTACAGGGTTGCAGGTGGTCATTATTGGGGATTATTGTGAACATCTTTGACGTGTCTGGGTGGCTTAATACACCATACACAACATCATTATTAACAGAGGAAGGGTTAGTCATTCATATCACACAATTACTATTTTAGTTAAAAAAAAATATTTGTTTGTACAAATTTGTAGAATTTTGTTTTTACTTTCACATTATTTTGTGTAGATGAATTACGGGAAATTATAATCAAATCTATTTCAATCCCACTTTTTAAAGCAACAAAATGTGAAAAAAAGTTATAGTGGGTGTAGACTTTCCATAGGAACTGTATAGCCTAATAATATTTAGGAAGTTAATTTCCTTGGGAAGATAACTGCCGGTGCATCTCCATCCATTCATATATAGACTACTCTATTTAATTGAGACCAAACGCTCACCTGATCTGGCACGCCCAACTAGGAGAGGAGAGGTATGGCTGCTGAACTAGGAGAGGAGAGGTATGGCTGCTGAACTAGGACAGGAGAGGTATGGCTGCTGAACTAGGAGAGGAGAGGTATGGCTGCTGAACTAGGAGAGGAGAGGTATGGCTGCTGAACTAGGAGAGGAGAGGTATGGCTGCTGAACTAGGACAGGAGAGGTATGGCTGCTGAACGAGGAGAGGAGAGGTATGGCTGCTGAACTAGGAGAGGCTGCTGAACTAGGAGAGGAGAGGTATGGCTGCTGAACTAGGAGAGGAGAGGTATGGCTGCTGAACTAGGAGAGGAGAGGTATGGCTGCTGAACTAGGAGAGGCTGCTGAACTAGGAGAGGAGAGGTATGGCTGCTGAACTAGGAGAGGAGAGGTATGGCTGCTGAACTAGGAGAGGAGAGGTATGGCTGCTGAACTAGGAGAGGAGAGGAGAGATATGGCTCCTGAACTTGAAACAGCAAGAAAGATGAGCGGTCCGTTGCACTTTCTCTTGACCTACGTTTTGCACGTAGGATATAGCCTGTCTTTTAGGAGCGGGGATATTTTCAGTCAGAGACAAATAAATGGATAATTAATATATATTGAGAAGGAGAAGACTCAACGCTCGATCCCCATGTTGCGCCTTTTGCTTTATATTGATAATCACATTTTGGGATTTCACCTCGACTCACGTTGGTTGAGCGTCCCCAACTTCTTTCTATTAACAGACACTGTAGTAAACTATAGCCTAATTATATTTAAGTGAATTTCCTTGGAAAGATGACTGCCACGTGATTTATTCGCCCATTCATAGGTAGCCTGGTAGGCTAGTGTGTGAATAATTTGACAGAGGTGCTTTTAGTACAATAGCTAGGCTAACGCATACACAGCAGAAAGACACCGTTTCCGAATAATCTGCGGGACAAGTATATTTATCACAACGTTTTCTGTCTGACCACCCGCAACATGAGAAATACGGACCACGCTTCAATGATCTCTGTCGGAGCCAGCAGCCCTCTACCTCCAAACGTCTTTGTTGTACCATTTGAAAGTGGAAAAAAATATATACAGTTCCAGTCAAAAGTTTGGACACACCTACTCATTCAAGGGTTTTTCTTTATTTTTACGTTGTAGAATAATAGTGAAGACATCAAAACTATGAAATAACACATATGGAATGATGTAGTAACCAAGAAAGTGTTAAACAAATCAAAATATGATGTTTGAGATTCTTCAAATAGCCACCCTTTGCCTTGATGACAGCTTTGCACTCTCTTGCCATTCTCTCAACCAGCTTCATGAGGTAGTCACCTGGAATATATTCTGATTTGTTTAACACTTTGTTGGTTACAACATTATTCCATATGTGTTATTTCATAGTTTGGATGTTATTACATTTTAGTACATTTGTCAGCCAAAACATGACACCCACCCTTTTTTTATGTGTTCTATCGCAAACTGTCATCAACATGAAGCTTTCCAACGTAACATCAACTATCCAATCAAAGCCACATTGACAATTTAAATTAGCATCAATTACAAAAAATTACAATTTAATATATTTCAATCCTACTTTGTAACGTAACAAAATGTGAAAAAGGTTCAAGGGAGTGCAGACGTTCTAAAGGCAATGTATTATATTAGGTTAACATTTCAAAATAGTCTGATGCATATCCTGTAGATACGATCAAATAGCCTGTAGATCAGATCAAGGAACGCTGTCTATACTTCCATCCCTTTTGTTATTGGCTGATTCCATCGCCAGCAATGCCCAAAAATATTCTTGAAATTCTCACATAGAAACGTAATTGGGGTCTAATTTAAAAATAAGCTAAATCAATTTGCCCTTTTTCCCGATAGGGAATGTCCTATTGGTCTGAAGTGTAAGATATTGGTTTCTCCCGTGGGAGCCCCGGGTTCATATCGTGCGTGTTACAATATTTGAGCACTGCAAATCTGTGTAGCAAGCAAACAGACGATGTGTATTATTTTTAACATGCTGTGAAAGTAGTACTCACTTTTAGGAATGGGTAATCGTTTACAAGTTGCAAGCTATATCATAAACCCATCGTTGAAAACCACATTTTTCATCTTCTGTGGTTTGGTAACTTCCTGTTGTTCAACGGACCGGAATGAAGAAGCAGAGTTTGGGAAAAAATTTATTTGGTGTCCATTAAGTCTTAAACAGCAAGGGGGCATTGTTACCACTCCGTTGTGGCGTCCCCATTTAAATGCAAGACCTCATCATACCATTGTTGTGTTGTTTTACCCTTAGTGTACTAACTTGAACTCCACTACCCTCTTTTTGGGATTTACAGGAAACACCTATCCCACCCCACTCCTCCCTCTCCCTCCAACCCTCCTCCCCCCTCCCCCTCTTGGGGTCCCCAGGTCGTGCCTCTCCTGGTAACTTACTGATGGGTCTGAAGAGGGTGTCTGTGCTGCTGGTCGACTGCAGGAAAACACCGGGACGGAGTGGGTTTATGCTCTTACATACATTTATTTTGGGACACTCCCTAGATGTCCTTAATTACCATTAAATACCTTCTTAAAATGTAGACTCATTAGAAGCACTCCTACCCCATTGGTTACATTGATGATTTTAACCCATCCAAAATGCTCAAATCTAATCACAAGAGTTTGGAAAGCTGGGCCTTGAACTAACTTCGATATGAAGAAGGAACCCTAACTGTCTGTCTTTGTTTCACAGGGGACAGCCCTAACCGTCGCTCTCTCAGTAGAAGGGGCTTATCATCTGGGGAGGCTAACCAACATCATGATGCTGATGAGACAGAGAAGAGTCTCTCCAGATCAGAACACCTCAAGAAACACCAGCAGAGACTTACAGGGAAGAAACCTCACTGCTGCTTTGACTTTGGAAAGAGTTTCACCTCTTCAGCAAAACTTAAAATGCACAAGAGAATACACACAGGAGAGAAGCTTTACAGCTGTGATCAATGTGGGAAAAGATTTCCTAGATCAGACCAGTCTCTGGTAACACACCAGAGAACACACACTGGAGAGAAGCCTTTTGGTTGTGATCAGTGTGGGAAGAGATTCACTCAGTCAGGAAACCTGGCTTTCCACAAGAGAATACACACAGGAGAGAAGCCTTTTGGTTGTGATCAATGTGGGAAGAGATTCACTCACTCAGGAAACCTGGCTTTACACAAGATAATACACACAGGAGAGAAGCCTTTTGGTTGTAATCAGTGTGGGAAGAGATTCACTCACTCAGGAAACCTGGCTAGACACAAGAGAATACACACAGGAGAGAAGCCTTACCACTGCTCAGACTGTGGAATGAGCTTCACCATTTCAAACGAACTTCTAGAACACCAGAGAACACACACAGGAGAGATGCCTTTTGGTTGTGATCAGTGTGGGAAGAGATTCACTCAGTCAGGACACCTGGCTAGACACAAGAGAATACACACAGGAGAGAAGCCTTTTGGTTGTGATCAGTGTGGGAAGAGATTCACTCATTCAGGAAGCCTGGAGTTACACAAGAGAATACACACAGGAGAGAAGCCTTACCACTGCTCAGACTGTGGAATGAGCTTAACCACTTCAAAAGGACTTCTAGTACACCAGAGAACACACACAGGCGAGAAGCCTTTTGGTTGTGATCAGTGTGGGAAGAGATTCACTCAGCCAGGACACCTGGCTGAACACAAGAGAATACACACAGGAGAGAAGCCTTTTGGTTGTGATCAGTGTGGGAAGAGATTCACTCGGTCAGGACACCTGGCCAGACACAAGAGAATACACACATGAGAGAAGCCTTACCACTGCTCAGACTGTGGAATGAGCTTCACCACTTCAAACAGACTTCTAGTACACCAGAGAACACACACAGGAGAGAAGCCTTTTGGTTGTGATCAGTGTCGGAAGAGATTCACTCAGTCAGGAAGCCTGGCTTTACACAAGAGAAAACACCACACTGTTGGGTAACCTTTCCACTTTTGTAGCTCAATCCAGTTAATGGTAGACTAGTGTACACACACCGGAGAGAAGCGCTACAGGGTGAGTTTTGCCACCTCAAGCGTTCTTAATGTGGCCTTCCTTAGTGTAATTTGGTGTACTGTCAACAAGGGGTCCACCCTCTGAAAACTTTAACTATCCATTATTTCCTGATTTCTATTAATTGCAATGTGAGTGAAATAGTCTGTTTGAATGGTGTGGGCGTACGTACCCCAACAACAGAATGGTGTGGGTGTTTCCCAACAACAAGATTGGTCAGCTCAGAGAAAGCAGGGCGGTAGCTCCTCCCCCTCTCTCTGCAAGTCTATCGTTAGGGTTAAGGCAAGGGTCCGTTTAACATGTTGACTAGTTGGGATGTGGTCAGAAAAGTCCCTTAAGTCGCTGCCGTCCCACAGTCTGTTGACAGATGCTATGATACCAGTTAAGTCTGTTCACCAGAGATTACAGAAATGTTGGCAGGTAGATTTCTTTGGTTTGCATAGCGAGCAAGCTAGAGGGATCTGAAGACTGATAACAATGTCTGAGGACAATTCACCATCACCATGATCAACCCTGTCTATCAGCCAACTCACCTTATTTTGAAATGACATGATATTGTTTGGCAGAATGAACACAGTGTAGTGAATATTTTCCCAAACTGCGTTACCCACTCCCGTCAGCAGATGACGATGTGAGTCTTTCAAGAGCTGTTTCCTCCAGTGGACAGGACGCTTTTTCAACAACAACACGGACTCATCAGAAGCCTTGGTAGCTTGCTAGCAAACAAACAAACCACAACATTTGCTGCTTCAGTGTTTTTAGATATTTTTCTCAGATGTTGCTATGGTATACTGAAGTATAATTACAAGCATTCCATAAGTGTCAAAGGCTTTTATTGACAATTACATGAAGTTTATGCAATGAGTTAATATTTGCAGTGTTGACCCTTCTATTTCAAGACCTCTGCAATGGCATGCTGTCAATTAACTTCTGGGTCACATCCTGACTGATGGCAGCCCATTCTTGCCTAATCAATGCTTGGTGTTTGTCAGAATTTGTGGGATTAAGTTCTGGGGAGTTTCCTTGCCCATGGACCCAACATTTCAATGTTTTGTTCCCCGAGCCACTTGGTTATCACCTTTGCCTTATGGCAAGGTGCTCCATCATGCTGGAAAAGACATTGTTCGTCACCAAACTGTTCTTGGATGGTTGGGAGAAGTTGCTCTCAATTGTGAGTGAGCCCACTCCCTTGGCTGAGAAGCAACCCCACACATGAATGGTCTCAGGATGCTTTACTGTTGGCATGACACAGGACTGATGGTAGCGCTCACCTTGTCTTCTCCGGACAAGCTTTTTTCCGGATGCCCCAAACAATCGGAAAGGGGATTCATCAGAGAAAATGACTTTACCCCAGTCCTCAGCAATTCAATCCCTGTACCTTTTGCAGAATATCAGTCTGTCCCTGATGTTTTTCCTGGAGAGTAGTGGCTTCCTCGCTGCCGTTCTTGACACCAGGCCATCCTCCAAAAGTCTTCGCCTCACTGTGCGTGCAGATACACTCACACCTGCTTCCATTCCTGAGCAAGCTCTGCACTGGTGGTGCCCCGATCCCGCAGCTGAATCAACTTTAGGAGACGGTCCTGGCGCTTGCTGGATTTTCTTAGGCGCCCTGAAGCCTTCACAACAATTGAACCTCTCTCCTTGAAATTCTTGATGATCCGATAAATGGTTGATTTAGGTGCAATCTTACTAGCAGCAATATCCTTGCCTGTGAAGCCCTTTTTGTGCAAAGCAATGATGACGGCACGTGTTTCCTTGCAGGTAACCATGGTTAACAGAGGAAGAACAATGATTTCAAGCACCACCCTCCTTTTAAAGCTTCCAGTCTGTTATTCTAACTCAATCAGCATGACAGGGTGATCTCCAGCCTTGTCCTCGTCAACACTCTCACCTGTGTTAACGAGAGAATCACTGACATGATGTCAGCTGGTCCTTTTGTGGCAGGGCTGAAATGCAGTGGAAATGTTTTTGGGGGATTAAGTTAATTTTCATGGCAAAGAGGGACTTTGCAATTAATTGCAATTCATCTGCTCACTCTTCATAACAGTCTGGAGTATATGCAAATTGCCATCATAACTGAGGCAGCAGACTTTGTGAAAATTTTTATTTGTGTCATTCTCAAAACTTTTGACCACGACTGTATATTAACAGCAGGGTTTTAAACACAGTCTGTGTGCTTACTAGTTATTACATGTCATATACAGTTGAAGTCGGAAGTTTACGTACACTTAGGTTGGAGTCATTAACTCGTTTTTCAACCACTCCACAAATTTCTTGTTAACAAACTATCGTTTTGGCAAGTCGGTTAGGACATCTACTTTGTGCATGACACAAGTAATTTTTCCAACAATCGTTTACAGGCAGATTATTTAACTTATAATTCACTATATCACAATTCCAGTGGGTCAGAAGGTTACATACACTAAGTTGACTGTGCCTTTAAACAGCTTGGAAAATTCCAGAAAATGATGTCATGGTTTTAGAAGCTTCTGATAGGCTAATTGACATAATTTGAGTCAATTGGAGGTGTACCTGTGGATGTATTTCCAGGCCTGAGGGTGGATATCTGATTAACAGCAGTGAGTTTTAACTATCCCAAAGCCTAGGACCAAGAGGCATGGAGAGGCAGCCTTTAGTTACTATGCCTCCCAGCCTCTGGAATAGCCAGAGAACCTGAGGGGGAAGGAAACTGTGGCATTTTTAAAAAGAGATCTTAAAACACACCTTTTTAGTGGTGCTTTTCCTCAGGGTGCTTTTTAGTCGTGCAGTTTTTATTGTAATTCTTTTGTTTTTTTTATCCTCTTATATTTGTGTAGTAAATATTTAGTTTTATTTTAATTGTTTTTATTAGTTTTTTTCCTGTGAAGAACATTGTGTTCAATTCCATGTCTGAAATGTGCTGTATAAATAAAGCTTGATTTGATTCTCTATGGTGTTATTAGGTCCCTAATATTGAGTTAGGCCTATAAGGTAAGATAGACTGATATGATTGAAATCTCTATGATGTTATTGAATTGAAACAACAAGACACTCAACCCCGTGGATTATTGTACAACTAATAGCTGTTCTCTAACATGACGAATAACACACAACTAACGTTGCCGGAGAGATTCAACCACAAAGACCAGGGAAGTTTTCCAATGCCTCGCAAGGAAGGGCACCTATGGGTAGACGATATTGAATATTCCTTCATTCATTACACTTTGGATGGTGTATCAATATACCCAGCCTCTACAAAGATATAGACATCCTTCCTAACTCAGTTGCCGGAGAGGAAGGAAACCATTCAGGGATTTCACAATGAGGCTAATGCTGACTTTTAAACAGTTACAGAGTTTAATGGCTGTGATAGGAGAAAACTGAGAATGGATCAACAACATTGTAGTTACTCCACAATACTAACCTAAATGACAGAGTGAAAAGAAGGAAGCCTGTACATAATAAAAATATTCCAAAACATGCATCCTGTTTGCAACAAGCAACTAAAGTAATAATGCAAAAAAATGTGGCAAAGCAATTTAACTTTTTGTCCTGAATACAAAGTGTTATGTTAGGGGCAAATCCAATCGAACACATTACTGACTACCACTTTTCAAATGTCCAAGCTTAGCTGTGGCTGCATCATGTTATGGGTATGCTTGTAATCGTTAAGGACTGGGGAGTTTTTCAAGATAAAAATAAATGGAATGAAGCTAAGCACAGGCAAAATCCTAGAGGGAAACCTGGTTCAGTCTGCTTCCACCAGACACTGGGAGATGCATTCACCTTTCAGCAGGACAATAACCTAAAACACAAGGCCAAATCTACGCTGGAGTTGCTTACCAAGAAGATAATGAATGTTCCTGAGTGGCCGAGTTACAATTTTGACTTAAATCTACTTGAAAATCTATGGCAAGACCTGAAAATGGTTGTCTAGCAGTAGAGGCTCCTCTGAGTAGGAAAGGGATGAGAACCATCCTCCTCCAAACATTGAAAAAGTCATCCTTTATAGATAAAACTATACTAAATATATTCACCTGTCACCAAATAATTGATTAAAACACACTGTTTTGCAATGAAGGTCTACAGTAGCCTCAACAGCACTCTGTATGATAGCACAACTCCCATCAAGCTAGCTGGCTAGTTTAGTTACTCAAACACGCTGCTCCAACAGAGGGATGCTATGTTAGCTAGCTGGCTAGTTTAGTTACTGAAACACCCTGCTCCAACAGAGGGATGCTATGTTAGCTAGCTGGCAAGTTTAGTTACTCAAACACCCTGCTCCAACAGAGGGATGCTATGTTAGCTAGCTGGCTAGTTTATTTACTAAAACACCCGGCTCAAACATATAAACATATCTGAATTTGACCATTAGAAACTCTTGTTTGCAACTGTTGGACAAATTATTACACCCTAGATAAGCTATTTGCAGGCAAGAGTGTGCAAGGCGGTATTGAGTCACTGTCCGTATGTCACCTACATTGTAAACTTTCATTCATAGACTAGGTTGTAGCAACCTCATGATGGGTATTGGGACATTTTGAGTATAATGTAGTAGCCTAAACCTATCGATGTTACATTGAACTGGGTGAATGGAATATGAATGACAGTCATCCAACATGCTGTAATAGAAATAAGGCCATGCTCATTAAAAAATAAATAATGGTCCTCCCTCATCTTAAACGGCATTTACGGCCACTGTTGTCTAGCAATGATCAACAACCAATTTGACGGAGCGTGAAGAAGTTGTAAAATAATAATGGGGAAATGTTGCACAATCCAGGTTTAGAAAGCTCTTAGAGACTTACCCAGAAAGACTCAGCTGTAACCGCTTCTAAAAGGTGCTTCTATAAAGTATTGACTCAGGTGTGAATACTTACACTACCGGTCAACATATTTAGAACACCTAATCATTTAAGGGTTTTTCTTTAATTTGACTATTTTCTACATTGTAGACTAATAGTGAAGACATCAAAACTATGAAATAACACATATGGAATCATGTAGTAACCAAAAAAGTGTTAAACAAATCAAAATATGTTTTATATTTGAGATTCTTCAAATAGCCACCCTTTGCCTTGATGACAGCTTTGCAAACTCTTGTCATTCTCTCAACCAGCTTCACCTGGAATGCTTTTCCAACAGTCTTGAAGGAGTTCCCACATATGCTGAGCACTTGTTGGCTGCTTTTCCTTCACTCTGCGGTCTGACTCATCCCAAACCATCTCAATTTGGTTGAGGTTGGGGGATTGTGGAGGCCTGGTTATCTGATGCAGCAGTTACATCACTTTCCTTGGTAAATTAGCCCTTACACAGCCTGGAAGTGGGTCATTGTCCTGTTGAAAAACAAATGATAGTCCCACTAAGTTCAAACCAGATGGGATGGTGTATTGCTGCAGAATGCTGTGGTAGCCATGCTGGTTAAGTGTGCCTTGAATTCTAAATAAATCACAGACAGTGTCACCAGCAAAGCACCCCCACACCATAACACCTCCTCCTCCATGCTTTACGGTGGGAAATATACATGCGGAGATCATCCGCCAAAGCCTATTCCCCCTCAGGAGACTGAAAATATTTGGCATGGGTCCTCAGATCCTCAAAAAATTACACAGCTGCACAATCGAGAGCATACTGACTGGTTGCATCTCAGACTGTTATGGCAACTGCTTGGCCTCCGATCGCAAGGCACGACAGAGGGTAGTGCGTACGGCCCAGTACATCACTGGGGCCAAGCTTCCTGCCATCCAGGACCTCTATACCAGGCGGTGTCAGAGGAAGGCCCTCAACATTGTCAAAGACTCCAGCCACCCTAGTCATAGACTGTTCTCTCTGCTACCGCACGGCAAGCGGTACCGGAGTGCCAAGTCTAGGTCCAAAAGACTTCTCAACAGCTTCTACCCCCATCCAATAAGACTCCTGAACAGCTAATCATGGCTACCCAGACTATTTACACTGCCCCCCCCACCCCAGCTTTTTACGCTGCTGCTACTCTGTTAATTATTTATGCATAGTCACTTTAACTCTACCCACATGTACATATTACTTCAACTACCTCAACTAGCCGGTGCCCCCGCATATTGACTCTGCACCTGTACCCCCCTGTATATAAAGCCTCCCTACTATTATTTTATTTTACTTCTGCTCTTTTTTTCTCAACACTTTTTTGTTGTTTTATTTTACTTTTTTATAAAAAATAAATGCACTGTTGGTTAAGGGCTGTAAGTAAGCATTTCACTGTAATGTCTGCACCTGTTGTATTTGACGCATGTGGCCAATAAAATTTGATTTGATTATGACAGGATTTATTTATAATATACATATGGCCTATTCATAACAGGGTTGATTCATAACAGGGTTGATTCATAATGTACAAATCCCTATTCAGCTTCTACATCTGCGTAGAGGAAATTATTATCTGTAAGAAGTAAGAGAACTGGTTATTTACCAATTATTTGTTTACATTGTTTGCCAGAATATAGTTTTTGTTCAACTGTGTTACCCACTCCAGTCAGCAGATGGCGATGTGTGTCTTTCAGGTGATGATTCTTCCCACTCCAGTCAGCAGATGGCGATGTGTGTCTTTCAGGTGATGATTCTTGCGTGACGTATTATCTATTGGACTGGACGGGATGCTTTTTCAACAACAACAATTCAGCCGCCTTGGTAGCTTGCTAGCCAACATAAAACCAAAATATTGAAGCTCTTTAGACCATTTTTGTGTATATTAACATCAGTGTTTTAAACACACTGTCTGTGTATTTACCAGTTACTCCATTTGATTTCATATTTACGTTATTAGCTATCTGGCTAATGTAACACTAGGCTAATGCTAACTAGCTAGCTAACATCCCCAACCATGTGCTCACTAAGCTACTCTCCTCCTCCTAAAGAAGAGGAGGTCTGCTGGACAGAGAAAGACGTTACAGTGAAAGAAGAGGAGGAAGAGGAAGATGTCACAGTTAAAACAGAAGTAGAGGGTGAAGCTGTTGCCGTGAAAGAAGAGGAAGAAGTTACAGTGAAAGAAGAGGAAGAAGCTTTCAGAGTGAAAGAGGAGGATGCAGTTTTTGGAGTGAAGGAGGAGGGGGAGATTACTGTCACATTGGAGGAAGAAGAGGAGACTGGAGAGCTGATTAACACCAGTAAGTAGTATTTTAAAAACAGTGGCACAAACTCTGTAGTTGTTGAACTATTGAACTAATGTGTCGTCTTAAATACTGCGGTCAAGTGATCCGTCATTCGCAAAACGTGGTCACGCCACCCACCCTTCTGTTTCCGCCTGAATTTTCTTACGGAATAGATACCATTTAACTGTACCGCGTGTTTTCTGGGAGGGAAACTGAGTCGGATGCTCTCTAATGCTCCGACAGAAACGATAGCTACAAATCATTCCAAGCAAACAGTTTGAGCCAAACTTATTCAATCTTTCATAATCAAAATGATACCAAATCGTTAATTTTATTTTCGCACCTTATAAAAATGACTTTGATATCACGGGTAGAGTGAGGCTGCTAGAGTGAGACTGCAGAGGTTGCAGTAGCCCAACGTTGGTGCTGTTTAGGAAATGTTAAATTGTCAAAGCAAGACGTGTTTACGGTCATGACACACACACAGGACGATCTAAATGAGCTTGATATGTTTTTAGTAAATCATGAATCCAGTGTGATGACCGTTGCTTACCATACGATCTCCATATTAAAATATGGGTTAATATAATTACTTATTCTATATTACAGTTAACTTTGAAGTAAAATTGGATTGTAAACATTTTGTCATGTCTGCCACTAGTACGTCACTAATCCATTTTCATTAACATTAGACTGTAAACTCTCCTTCCAGACTCACATTAAGCATCTCCAATCCAATGTTAAATCTAGAATCGGCTTCCTATTTCGCAACAAAGCCTCCTTCACTCATGCTGCCAAACATGCCCTCGTAAAACTGACTATCCTACCGATCCTTGACTTTGGCGATGTCATTTACAAAATAGCCTCCAACACTCTACTCAGCAAATTGGATGTAGTCTATCACAGTGCCATCCGTTTTGTCTCCAAAGCCCCATACACTACCCACCACTGTGACCTGTACGCTCTTGTTGGCTGGTCCTCACTACATATTCGTCGCCAAACCCACTGGCTCCAGGCCATCTATAAATCACTGCTAGGCAAATCCCCGCCTTATCTTAGCTCATTGGTCACCATAGCAACACCCACCCGTAGTCTGCGCTCCAGCAGGTATATCTCACTGGTCATCCCCAAAGCCAACATCTCCTTTGGCCGCAATTCCTTCCAGTTCTCTGCTGCCAATGACTGGAACAAATTGCAAAAATCTCTGAAGCTGGAGACTCTTATCTCCCTCACTAACTTTAAGCATCAGTTGTCAGAGCACCTTACCGATCACTGCACCTGTACACAGCCCATCTGAAATTAGCCCACCCAACTACCTCATCCCCATATTGTTATTTATTTTGCTCATTTGCACCCCAGTATCTCTATTTGCACATCATCTCTTGCACATCTATCATTCCAGTGTTAATACTAATTGTAATTATTTTGCACTATGGCCTATTTATTGCCTTATCTCCATAACTTATTACATTTGCACACACTGTATATATATTTTCTGTTGTATTTTTGACTTTATGTTTTGTTTTACCCCATATGTAACTCTGGGTTATTGTTTTTATCGCACTGCTTTGCTTTATCTTGGCCAGGTCGCAGTTGTAAATGAGAACTTGTTCTCAACTGGCTTACCTGGTTAAATAAACGTTAAATAAAATAAAAAAAATAAAAATGAATTGTATGTTGGCCGAATCCCAACGTTTCAGTTGAACGGAAGTGAAGGCGGAGCCTGGCTCTTTTCTCTTGTGACTTTACGCTCCTTGCAGAGTAGAACACCAGACAACATGATTGAACAAAGGAGGAATGTTAAAATGATGTCAGACGGTAACTTTTGAAAATGAGCTAAACAGAAGCCTCCTGCTGTATTATTATTTGTATGTTGGCGGAAGTCCCATTTTTCAGTCGAACAGAAGTGAAGGTGGAGTCACATGTTCTCTATTCTCCATTTTGTCTTCTGACTTTAGGCAGAGAGTCAAATGTTGAAATATAACGTCTCGGTCCTCTACCTCCCTGATCTAAAAGGTCCGTAGACTAGAGATAAACATCTAGTTAACTTCGCCTGAACTCTGCAATCGACCATAAACACACGTTTCTACAATGAATCAGGTGAGTTTAGATTAATTTAATAATTTTTATAACGGGTCTTTGTGGCCTACTTTCTGCTTTTACACTGCGCGTATTTAATGGTCCTTGACTTTTGGAAAATCATTTTTGTAGTTTAGCTGGTTACTCGTAGCCAGGCCCGGCGGCAGGATGAACTCGGCAAAGGGGCATCAGAAATGACTAAGGGGGCACAACTATTTTCGCTTGCTGATAACACAGGATCGATAATAATCGATAGTACATTTACCCACAATGTATTTGCAGCCACGCACGGCCGTCTTGCAGCAAGAATACAGGCTACTGCACCGCTTTACAAACATGGACAATTCATAAATAGCAAGTCATGACAACGCTACACAGCTACATGCACAATACCCAACAATACAAAACAGTTGCTAATTACCGTAATAACACTTCCTCATGCAATACAATGCATTTCCAATCGTGGAAAGCAAACAATAATGCACTACCAATGACTTATCGGTACAATGCAGTTAGTTGGAGCTTGCCAGTTGGCTGTAGGCTACTCCACTAGCAGCTTGCCAGTTGGCTGTAGGCTACTCTACTAGCAGCTTACCAGTTGGCTGTAGGCTACTCTACTAGCAGCTTACCAGTTGGCTGTAGGCTACTCTACTAGCAGCTTGGCAGTTGGCTGTAGGCTACTCCACTAGCAGCTTGCTAAAAACTAAGCAAGCTATCCTTTTCCTTCAAACAAGATCTGAAATATTTATATTCTCCTTTCACTCTGTCATTTAGGTCATTATTATGGATTACTGTGAATAGTCACATGTACAGGGTTGCAGGTGGTCACTGTGGTCTAAGGCACTGCATCGCACTGCACTGCACAGCGTCGTCCAGGGTAGGGGAGGGAATGGCCAGCAGGGATGTAGCTCAGTTGGTAGAGCATGGCGTTTGCAACGGCAGGGTTGTGGGTTCGATTCCCATGGGGGGCCAGTATGAAAAACTAGTCACATGTACAGGGTTGCAGGTCATTATTGTGGATTATTGCGAATAGTCAAATGTACAGGGTTGCAGGTAGTCATTATTGGGGATTATTGTGAATAGTCACATGTACAGGGTTGCAGGTGGTCATTATTGTGGATTATTGTGAACATCTTTGACGTGTCTGGGTGGCTTAATACACCATACACAACATCATTATTAACAGAGGAAAGGTTAGTCATTCATATCACACAATTACTATTTTAGTTATTGTTTTGTATTTGTTTGTACAAATTTGTAGAATTTTGTTTTTACTTTCACATTATTTTGTGTAGATGATTTACGAAAAATTATAATCAAATCTATTTCAATCCCACTTTTTAAAGCAACAAAATGTGAAAAAAGTTATAGTGGGTGTAGACTTTCCATAGGAACTGTATAGCCTAATAATATTTAGGAAGTTAATTTCCTTGGGAAGATAACTGCCGTGCTTCTCCATCCATTCATATATAGACTACTCTATTTAATTGAGACCAAACGCTCACCTGATCTGGCACGCCCAACTAGGAGAGGAGAGGTATGGCTACTGAACTAGGAGAGGAGAGGTATGGCTGCTGAACTAGGAGAGGAGAGGTATGGCTGCTGAACTAGGACAGGAGAGGTATGGCTGCTGAACTAGGAGAGGAGAGGTATGGCTGCTGAACTAGGAGAGGAGAGGTATGGCTGCTGAACTAGGAGAGGAGAGGTATGGCTGCTGAACTAGGAGAGGAGAGGTATGGCTGCTGAACTAGGAGAGGAGAGGCTGCTGAAATAGGAGAGGAGAGGCTGCTGAAATAGGAGAGGAGAGGTATGGCTGCTGAACTAGGACAGGACAGGAGAGGTATGGCTGCTGAACTAGGAGAGGAGAGGTATGGCTGCTGAACTAGGACAGGAGAGGTATGGCTGCTTAACTAGGAGAGGAGAGGTATGGCTGCTGAACTAGGAGAGGAGAGGTATGGCTGCTGAACTAGGAGAGGAGAGGTATGGCTGCTGAACTAGGACAGGAGAGGTATGGCTGCTGAACTAGGACAGGAGAGGTATGGCTGCTGAACTAGGAGAGGAGAGGTATGGCTGCTGAACTAGGAGAGGAGAGGTATGGCTGCCGAACTAGGAGAGAAGAGGTATGGCTGCTGAACTAGGACAGGAGAGGTATGGCTGCTGAACTTGGAGAGGAGAGGTATGGCTGCTGAACTAGGAGAGGAGAGGTATGGCTGCCGAACTAGGAGAGGAGAGGAGAGGTATGGCTGCTGAACTAGGACAGGAGAGGTATGGCTGCTGAACTAGGAGAGGAGAGGTATGGCTGCTGAACTTGAAACAGCAAGAAAGATGAGCGGTCCGTTGCACTTTCTCTTGACCTACGTTTTGCACGTAGGATATAGCCTGTCTTTTAGGAGCGGGAATATTTTCAGTCAGAGACAAATGGATAATTAATATATATTGAGAAGGAGAAGACTCAACGCTCGATCCCCATGTTGCGCCTTTTGCTTTATATTGATAATCACATTTTGGGATTTCACCTCGACTCACGTTGGTTGAGCGTCCCCAACTTCTTTCTTTTAACAGACACTGTAGTAAACTATAGCCTAATTATATTTAAGTGAATTTCCTTGGAAAGATAACTGCCACGTGATTTATTCGCCCATTCATAGGTAGCCTTGTAGGCTAGTGTGTGAATAATGTGACAGAGGTAATTTTAGTACAATAGCTAGGCTAACGCATACACAGCAGAAAGACACCGTTTCCAAATAATCTGCGGAACAAGTATATTTATCACAACGTTTTCTGTCTGACCGCCCTCAACATGAAAAATACGGGCCGTGCTGCAATGATCTCTGTCGGAGCCCGCAGCCCTCTACCTCCAAACATCTTTGTTGTACCATTTGAAAGTGGAAAGAAATATATACAGTACCAGTCAAAAGTTTGGACACACCTGCTCATTCAAGGGTTTTTATTTATTTTTAATATTTTTTACATTGTAGAATAATAGTTAAGACATCTAAACTATGAAATAACATATATTTTATATTTGAGGTTCTTCAAATAGCCACCCTTTGCCTTGATGACAGCTTTGCACACTCTTGGCATTCTCTCAACCATCTTCATGAGGTAGTCACCTGGAATATATTTTGATTAGTTTAACACTTTGTTGGTTACAACATGATTCCATATGTGTTATTTCATAGTTTTGATGTCTTCATTATTATTCTACAATGTAGAAAATAGTGAAAATAAAAACCTTGAATGTGAAGGTGTCCAAACTTTTGACTGGTACTGGATGTTATTACATTTTAGTACATTTGTCAGCCAAAACATGACACCCACCCTTTTTTTCATGTGTTCTATCGCAAACTGTCATAAATATAAAGCTTTCCAACGTAGCATCAACTATCCAATCAAAGCCACATCGACAATTTGAAATTAGCACATCAATTACAAAAAAATACAATTTAATAAATGTAAATCACACTTTGTAACGTAACAAAATGTGAAAAAGGTTCAAGGGAGTGCAGACATTCTAAAGGCAATGTATTATATTAGGTTAACATTTCAAAATAGTCTGATGCATATCCTGAAGATCAGATCAAATAGCCTGTAGATCAGATCAAGGAACGCTTTCTATACTTCCATCCCTTTGGTTATTGGCTGATTCCATCGCCAGCAATGGCCAAAAATATTATTGGAATTCTCACATAGAAACGTAATTGGTGTCTAAAATAAAAATAAGCTAAATCAATTTGCCCTTTTTCCCGATAGGGAATGTCCTATTGGTCTGAAGTGTAATATATTGGTTTCTCCCGTGGGAGCCCCGGGTTCATATCGTGCGTGTTACATACAGTTACAATATTTGAGCGCTGCAAATCTGCGTAGCAAGCAAACAGACAATGTGTATTATTTTTAACATGCTGTGAAAGTGGTACTCACTTTTAGGAATGGGTAATCGTTTACAAGTTGCAAGCTATATCATAAACCCATCGTTGAAAACCACATTTTTCATCTTCTGTGGTTTGGTAACTTCCTGTTGTTCAACGGACCGGAATGAAGAAGCAGAGTTTGGGAAAAAATATATTTGGTGTCCATTAAGTCTTAAACAGCAAGGGGGCATTGTTTCCACTCCGTTGTGGCCGTCCCCATTTAAATGCAAGACCTCATCATACCATTGTTGTGTTGTTTTACCCTCAGTGTACTAACTTGAACTCCACTACCCTCTTTTTGGGATTTACAGGAACACCTATCCCACCCCCCTCCTCCCTCTCCCTCCAACCCTCCTCCTCCCTCCCCCTCTTGGGGTCCCCAGGTCGTGCCTCTCCTGGTAACTTACTGCTGGGTCTGAAGAGGGTGTCTGTGCTGCTGGTCGACTGCAGGAAAACACCGGGACAGAGTGGGTTTATGCTCTTACATACATTTATTAAAATGTAGACTCATTAGAAGCACTCCTACCCCATTGGTTACATTGATGATTTGAACGCATCCAAAATGCTCAAATCTGATCACAAGAGTTGGAAAGCTGGGCCTTGAACTAACTTCGATATGAAGAAGGAACCCTAACTGTCTGTCTTTGTTTCACAGGGGACAGCCCTAACCGTCGCTCTTTCAGTAGAAGGGGCTTATCATCTGGGGAGGCTAACCAACATCATGATGCTGATGAGGCAGAGAAGAGTCTCTCCAGATCAGAACACCTCAAGAAACACCAGCAGAGACTTACAGGGAAGAAACCTCACTGCTGCTTTGACTGTGGAAAGAGTTTTACCTCTTCAACAAATCTTAATACACACAAGAGAATACACACAGGAGAGAAACCGTATAGCTGTGATCAGTGTGGGAAGAGTTTCACTCAGTCAGGACACCTGGCTTTACACAAGAGAATACACACAGGAGAGAAACCTTCTAGCTGTGAACAATGTGGGAAGAGATTCACTAAGTCAGGAAATCTGGCTGTACACAAGATAATACACACAGGAGAGAAGCCTTTTGGTTGTGATCAGTGTGGGAAGAGATTCACTCATTCAGGAAGCCTGGAGTTACACAAGAGAATACACACAGGAGAGAAACCTTACCACTGCTCAGACTGTGGAATGAGCTTAACCACTTCAAACGGACTTCTAGTACACAGGAGAATACACACAGGAGAGAAGCCTTATCACTGCTCACACTGTGGAATGAGTTGGACTACTTCAGGGGATTTAAAAGATCACCAGCGAACACACACTGGAGAGAAGCCTTATAGCTGTGATCAGTGTGGGAAGAGATTCACTCAGTCAGGAAGCCTGGCTGTACACAAGAGAATACACACAGGAGAGAAGCCTTTTGGTTGTGATCAATGTGGGAAGAGATTCACTAAGTCAGGAAGCCTGGCTGAACACAAGAGAATACACACAGGAGAGAAGCCTTACCACTGCTCAGACTGTGGGCATAGTTGTACTACTTCAGGGGATTTAAAAGTTCACCAGAGAATACACACTGGAGAGAAGCCTTATAGCTGTTATCAGTGTGGGAAGAGATTCACTAAGTCAGGAAACCTGGCTGAACACAAGAGAATACACACAGGAGAGAAGCCTTTTGGTTGTGATCAGTGTGGGAAGAGATTCACTCTGTCAGGAAACCTGGCTGTACACAAGAGAATACACACAGGAGAGAAGCCTTAACACTGCTCAGACTGTGGAATGAGCTTAACCACTTCACGTGGACTTGTACTACACAGGAGAATACACACAGGAGAGAAGCCTTACCACTGACTGTGGGCTGAGATTCACTCAGTCAGGAAGCCTGGCTTTACACAAGAGAAAACACCACACTGTTGGGTAACCTTTCCACTTTTGGTAGCTCAATCCAGTTAATGGTAGACTAGTGTACACACACCGGAGAGAAGCCCTACAGGGTGAGTTTTGCCACCTCAAGCGTTCTTAATGTGGCCTTCCTTAGTGTAATTTGATGTACTGTCAACAAGGGGTCCACCCTCTGATAACTGTAACTATCCATTATTTCCAGATTTCTATTAATTGCAATGTGAGTGAAATAGTCTGTGTTTGAATGGTGTGGGCGTACGTACCCCAACAACAGAATGGTGTGGGTGTTTCCCAACAACAGGATTGGTCAGCTCAGAGAAAGCAGTGCGGTAGCTCCTCCCCCTCTCTCTGCAAGTCTATCGTTAGGGTTAAGGCAAGGGTCCGTTTAACATGTTGACTAGTTGGGATGTGGTCAGAAAAGTCCCTTAAGTCGCTGCCGTCCCACAGTCTGTTGACAGATGCTATGATACCAGGAGTTTACAGAAATGTTGGCAAGTCGATTTATTTGGTTTGCTTAACGAGCAAGCTAGAGGGATCTGAAGACTGATAACTATGTCTGAGGACAATTCACCATCCTCATGATCAACCCTGTCTACCAGCCAACCAACTCACCATGATCAACCCTGTCTACCAGCCAACTCACCATCACCATGATCAACCCTGTCTACCATCCAACTCACCATGATCAACCCTGTCTACCAGCCAACTCACCATCACCATGATCAACCCTGTCTACCAGCCAACTCACCATCACCATGACCAACCCTGTCTACCATCCAACTCACCATGATCAACCCTGTCTACCATCCAACTCACCATGGTCAACCCTGTCTACCATCCAACTCACCATGATCAACCCTGTCTACCAGCCAACTCACCATCACCATGATCAACCCTGTCTACCATCCAACTCACCATGGTCAACCCTGTCTACCATCCAACTCACCATGATCAACCCTGTCTACCAGCCAACTCACCATCACCATGATCAACCCTGTCTACCAGCCAACTCACCATGATCAACCCCGTCTACCATCCAACTCACCTTATTTTGAAATGACATGATATTGTTTGGCAGATTGAACACAGTGTAGTGAATATTTTCCCAAACTGCGTTACCCACTCCAGTCAGCAGATGACGATGTGAGTCTTTCAAGAGCTGTTTCCTCCAGTGGACAGGACGCTTTTTCAACAACAACACGGACTCATCAGCCGCCTCAGTAGCTTGCTAGCAAACAAACAAACAAACCACAAAGTTTGCTGCTTCAGTGTTTTTAGATATTTTTCTCAGATGTTACTATGGTATACTGAAGTATAATTACAAGCATTCCATAAGTGTCAAAGGCTTTTATTGACAATTACATTAAGTTTATGCAATGAGTTAATATTTGCAGCGTTGACCCTTCTATTTCAAGACCTCTGCAATGGCATGCTGTCAATTAACTTCTGGGCCACATCCTGACTGATGGCAGCCCATTCTTGCCCAATGCTTGGAGTTTGTCAGAATTGGTGGGTTTTTGTTTGTCCACCCGCCTCTTGAGGATTGACCACAAGTTCTCAATGGGATTAAGGTCTGGGGAGTTTTAATGTTGCAGATAGATTGTAGCTTCCACACTCTTGGCATCCCGTCTCTCAACCAGCTTCATGAGGAGCTACCACAGTATTCATCTCAACATCAACTGTTCAGAGGAGACTGCGTGAATCAGGCCTTCGTGGTCGAATTGCTTCAAAGAAACCACTACTAAAGGACACCAATAAGAAGAGGCTTGGGCCACGAAACACGAGCAATGGACATTAGGCTGGTGGAAATCTGTCATTTGGTCTGATGAGTCCAAATTTGAGATTTTTGGTTCCAACCTCTGTGTCTTTGTGAGATGCAGAGCAGGTGAACGGATGATCACCACATGTGTGGTTCCCACCGTGAAGCATGGAGGAGGTGGTGTGGGGGTACTTTGCTGGTGACACTGTCAGTGATTTTATTTAGAATTCAAGGCACACTTAACCAACATGGCTACCACAGCATTCTGCAGCGATACGCCATCCCATCTGGTTTGCGCTTAGTGGGACTATCATTTGTTTTTCAACAGGACAATGACCCAAAACACACCTCCAGGCTGTGTAAGGGCTATTTAAACCAAGAAGTAGAGTGATAGAGTGCTGCATCAGATGACCTGGCCTCCACAATCACCCGACCTGAACCTCAATTGAGATGGTTTGGAATGAGTGCTCAGCATATGTGGGAACTCCTTCAAGACTGTTGGAAAATAATTCCTCATGAAGCTGGTTGAGAGAATGCTAAGCTGTCATCAAGGCAAAGGGTGGCTATTTTGAAGAATGTAAATATAAAATATATATTGATTTGTTAAACACTTTTTGGTTACTACATGATTCCATATGTGTTTTTTCATAATTTTGATGTCTTCACCATTATTCAACAATGTATAAAATAGTAAAAATAAAGAAAAACCCTTGAATGAGTAGGTGTGTCCAAACATTTGACTGGTACTGTACATCTACATGATGTATTGTTACACAATGTAGGAGCAGTATAGACCCAACTGCATATCTTGATATTATTGTAACTGTAACTGCCTCTGTCGCCAGTTTATTTCATGTATTAGCACTTTAGTTTATTTCATGTATTTGCACTTTTTATTATTTAATTTCTTCTGAATTGTACGTTTACAGCAAGACGGAACTAATTATTGGTTCCGCCCGAGTGTTGTCACCCGAGCGCCTTTAGCGACGCACCGAGGAAACTTTACCGCAAAAAGCGAATTATTTTTCCACTGTTATCGTGTTTAAGTGCATACTTACAAAGAAAGTATACAGAAGAAGATAAAGGACATTTAAAAGGATGTTTAGCACCTCTGTGTGATAAGCAGCAATGAGGTTTGTTGACTATTTATTTTGCTATGAGGGTGTTTGTGTTTACGTGCGTCATTTTTTGGTGTAAAATATACATAAAGTGTTTAGCTGTATGAGCTTGATTATAACGCCAGATGTGTGAGACATGCATATGGCATTATTTTGTTAATGTATTTTTTCTTTCTTTAAACCAGTTCTCACGGGTTGACCAGCATTAAAGCCCTGTATTCAAATCAAGACCTCTTGCCTCATGCCTGTCACTGGAGGAGCTACAGTGAGAACTCATCTGCTCTGCATGAGTAGACGAGGAAGACAGTACCAAAGAGCCGTGATCCATGGACAAGAAGGGACATCTCTACATCCAAGAGTGTGCATCTGCTCCTGACATTTACACAGCCGCAGCATCCACAGAAGAATCCAGGTGCCTTACCATGAATCCAGCTGATGCAAAGAAGCTTAAACTATTTCCCACAAGAGACTGACACATTTTTGCCTTCATATTCATACGGTATAGTTGTGTGTATGTTTAAGTGTTAACTAAGCTACAACCAAGAGACTGAATTTTGCATTTCATAGAACAACATGATATTGATTTGTGTGAAGTAGATGTGAATATGTTCTAGAAAATAATATTAGTGGTAAAAATAGTATAAATGTGAATAGCTAATGGGAGCTGAATCACTTAGCTACAGGCCAAATTAGATTTAACCCAAATTTAAGTACACCAAGTAACAATGTCAGAGCCTAGTCTTACCTCTGGGAGAAAGCAGGTTAATGTAGGTGAAAGTATAGAGCAGCAGTACATAGACATGCAACCACAGGCTACTAAAGGCACAAGAGCTAATGACCACACTTCCTCACAAGAACCACGAAGAAGCCAAAGAGACCGAAAGTTAACAGAAAAGGGCCAAGAACTGTACAATGAGCAAATAAGAAGATTTGCTCACCGTTTCACTGTGAGCTATGAGGAGTGGAAGGCTATTGCTAAAGACGCCAAGCAAGCTTTGAGTGGACAATGCTCAAACAACCTGCTACATGAACACATAAGCAAAATAAGTGCTGCCTCAGAGAATCTGAACATTGCTTATGATGAGTTAAGGCGCATAGACAACCCTGACCATGACACACGTCGCAGAATTGACACCTGTGATGCAGTAACCAGGAAGATCATCCAAACTGCAAAAGATTGTTTGGAGACAGCAGATAACGGTGGAGGAGATGAACAACGAGGCAACAGGGCGACATTGTCTATATTCAAGTCTGTAGCCTCAGACAAGATAAGTATCAAATCCCAATGCACTAAGTCCTCTCATGCTCAAAGCAGCTCCAGACATTCAAGTCGGATTTCTGTTAGCAGACAAGATGCCGCTGCTGAAGTTGCTGCCAATGAAGCTACTCTAGAAGTACTACTAGAACAAGAGTGTTGCATTGAGGAATTGGAAAGGCTTGAAGCTGAAGCTGCAGAGAGACAAAAGGTGCTAGATGCAAAGCGGAGACAACTGAAGCGACTAGAGACAGTTAAAAAGTTAAAGGCTGCTAAGGCACGTCAGCGAGTGTATGATCAGAGTGAGTGCTCAGATAAAGAAATAAGCAGTCTACTCCATCAAAGTGTATGTATGAAGGAAAAGGAAGAAGTTAAACATGAAAATAATCTGTTGCAGCACCATTCTTCACCACAAGACCGGGCACATTCAAAGCAGGATGACAGCACAGCAGCTCTTGTTAGAGCACTTGCAGAGTCCATCAGTGCAGGTCGTCTTCCTATACCTGAACCAACAATATTCAATGGCGACCCACTCAGATTCAATGACTGGAAGGTTTCATTTCAGACACTCATTGATCGGAAAAACATTCCAGCCGAAGAAAAGATATATTACTTGCGAAAGTATGTGGGTGGACCTGCTAAAAAGGCTATAGAGAGCTACTTCCTGCTTAGTTCAGAGTCAGCCTATCACGCAGCATGGAGGATTCTCCAGGAAAGATATGGAAATCCATTCCTCATAGCCAAAGCATTCAGAGACCACAGGAACCCTATCATCGATTAATTAGGCATGCAGCCGCATAGACATGTCGCTATTTCAGCACGATGTACAGCGATCGGTTTGTGAGTGGCTGTCTGGTTTAAACATTCGATTTTATTTTATATATAGAGGCCCAAAGTCCAACCTTGCGGGGTCCAGAGAAACTGCGTTAACTTTAGAAAATGAGCTACTAAAAGCAGAAGGCTTCCTACGACTGGAGTATTATTTGAATGTTGGCCGAATCCCAACGTTTCAGTTGAACGGAAGTGAAGGCGGAGCCTGGCTCTTTTCTCTTGTGACTTTACGCTCCGTGCAGAGTAGAACACCAGACAACATGATTGAACAAAGGAGGAATGTTAAAATGATATCGGACGGTAACTTTTGAAAATGAGTTAAGCAGAAGCCTGCAGCTGGAGTATTACTTGTATGTTGGCGGAAGTCCAATTTTTCATTCGAACGTTAGTGAAGGTGGAGTCACATGTTCTCTATTCTCCATTTTGTCTTTAGGCAGAGAGTCGCATGTTGAAATAACGTCTCGGTCCTCTACCTCCCTGATCTAAAAGGTCCGTAGACTAGAGATAAACATCTAGTTAACTTCGCCTGAACTCTGCAATCGACCATAATCACACGTTTCTACAATGAATCAGGTGAGTTTAGATTAATTAAATCATTTTTATAACGGGTCTTTGTGGCCTACTTTCTGCTTTTACACTGGGCGCATTTAATGGTCATTGACTTTTGGAAAATCGTTTGTGTAGTTTAGCTGGTTACTCGTAGCCAGGCCCGGCGGCAGGATGAACTCGGCAAGGGGGCATCAGAAATGACTAAGGGGGCACAACTATTTTCGCTTGCTGATAACACAGGATTGATAATAATCGATAGTACAATTACACACAATGTATTTGCAGCCACGCACGGCCGTCTTGCAGCAAGAATACAGGCTACTGCACCGCTTTACAAACATGGACAATTCATAAATCGCAAGTTATGACAACGCTACACAGCTACACGCACAATACCCAACAATCCAATGCAAAACAGTGGCTAATTACCGTAATAACACTTCCTCATGTCAATACAATGCATTTCCAATCGCGGAAAGCAAACAATAATGTACAATGCACTACCAACGACTTATCGGTACAATGCAGCTTGGACGCAGCTACCAAGCTGTCTTCCCACAAGAGTGTCATACTACGCTGCGTGTGATAACAGATAAATTAGTATTCCATAGCTACGAGTTGTTTATTTAAAAATGTTTTAGTCATTTAGTAGATAATGTTATCCAGAACGACAATGCTGCCGTTGTGCCCCGTCAAAGCGACTTTGTAATATCCATCATACTATCAGCTACCTACCTAACTGTTAACATGAGCTAAATTCCATCCAGCTGCGCCTGAATGTTTTTTTTCAATCCAATGCAAAACAGTGGCTAATTACCGTAATAACACTTCCTCATGTCAATACAATGCATTTCCAATCGCGGAAAGCAAACAATAATGTACAATGCACTACCAACAACTTATTGGTACAATGCAGCTTTGACGCAGCTACCAAGCTGTCTTCCCACAATCCAATTATATTATAAACATAAAAGAGTGCCGTCCTACGCTGGTATGATAACAGAGGAATTACTATTCCATAGCTACGAGTTGTTCAAGGTCTGCTCACCCTCATCAATGTAATGCAAAGCACCTCTTCTACATTATAAAACAATCCAATTATATTATAAACCAAACATTTCCATTCCAATCAAAGAAATCAAGCAGTAAACTTAGCAGCAAGGCCAATAAAGAAAATCACCTCTAGGCCTATTTCTGACATTTGCCACGCATTTCCAAAAGCTAGCAAATAACAAAATAACCCAAGCCCAGCCAGGCTGCCTGTTCTTACCCAGATTCAAGAGTTGTAGCCGCCTTGATGCTGTGTTGAACCTCCTCAGCAGTCTCTTGTTCCCCACGGAATGTGCTTGGAAGATCCCTCTCATATCCAGATATAGATCCACCACATATTCTTTCAGATTACTACTCACTACTCTTTGCCATTTGCTTGGAGCGGGGGTGTCCAAGTGTGCTTGCATTTCTCCCATAACTCATCAAACTGCATCTGCCTTTGAACCACGTGCTACAAAATGCCAGTTTTCTCCCCCAGTACAGGCGGGTTGGGTATTTCCCCAGACAAACCTGCACTGGGTCCTCATCACCTCCTATGTCACCAGGCTGCAAGACGGTTGCTCAGGTGCCTTTGCTGCTGGGCTCGGCGGCCTTGGCCTCGGTGATTAGCGTCGGCCCAGCGGCCTTGCATTCCGAATAGCAATATTCACAATGGGGATAGCAGTGACTCGCCATTTGGGGATAAAAGCAAAAAATAATCATGTTGAAAACATCACCACTGTTAGCTCATTTCAAAGAAATGGCATATTTGAATAATAGCTACATGTAATACAAGTTTAGGTTTGTATTAAATTTACATTGTTTTGTGCCAGATGGCTGTAGGCTCTACTAGCAGCTTGCCAGTTGGCTGTAGGCTACTCCACTAGCAGTTTACCAGTTGGCTGTAGGCTACTCCACTAGCAACTTGCCAGTTGGCTGTAGGCTACTCTACTAGCAGCTTGCCAGTTGGCTGTAGGCTACTCCACTAGCAGCTTGCCAGTTGGCTGTAGGCTACTCTACTAGCAGCTTGCCAGTTGGCTGTAGGCTACTCCACCAGCAGCTTGCCAGATGGCTGTAGGCTACTCCACTACCAGCTTGCCAGTTGGCTGTAGGCTACTCCACTAGCAGCTTGCCAGTTGGCTGTAGGCTACTCCACTAGCAGCTTACCAGTTGGCTGTAGGCTACTCCACTAGCAGCTTACCAGTTGGCTGTAGGCTACTCCACTAGCAGCTTACCAGTTGGCTGTAGGCTACTTCACTAGCAGCTTGCCAGTTGGCTGTAGGCTACTCCACTAGCAGCTTGCCAGTTGGCGGGTTGGGTATTTCCCCAGACAAACCTGCGCTGGGTCCTCATCACCTCCTATGTCACCAGGCTGCAAGACGGTTGCTCAGGTGCCTTTGCTGCTGGGCTCGGCGGCCTTGGCCTCGGTGATTAGCGTCGGCCCAGCGGCCTTGCATTCCGAATAGCAATATTCACAATGGGGATAGCAGTGACTCGCCATTTGGGGATAAAAGCAAAAAATAATCATGTTGAAAACATCACCACTGTTAGCTCATTTCAAAGAAATGGCATATTTGAATAATAGCTACATGTAATACAAGTTTAGGTTTGTATTAAATTTACATTGTTTTGTGCCAGATGGCTGTAGGCTCTACTAGCAGCTTGCCAGTTGGCTGTAGGCTACTCCACTAGCAGTTTACCAGTTGGCTGTAGGCTACACCACTAGCAGCTTGCCAGTTGGCTGTAGGCTACTCTACTAGCAGCTTGCCAGTTGGCTGTAGGCTACTCCACCAGCAGCTTGCCAGATGGCTGTAGGCTACTCCACTACCAGCTTGCCAGTTGGCTGTAGGCTACTCCACTAGCAGCTTGCCAGTTGGCTGTAGGCTACTCCACTAGCAGCTTACCAGTTGGCTGTAGGCTACTCCACTAGCAGCTTACCAGTTGGCTGTAGGCTACTCCACTAGCAGCTTACCAGTTGGCTGTAGGCTACTTCACTAGCAGCTTGCCAGTTGGCTGTAGGCTACTCCACTAGCAGCTTGCCAGTTGGCTGTAGGCTACTCCACTAGCAGCTTGCCAGTTGGCTGTAGGCTACTCTACTAGCAGCTTGCAAAAAACTGTAAGCAAGCTAGCCTTTTAGCTTCCCACAGATTTAGATGTGGCTCAGTGTTGTAGTTTACGGTCTTGCTGAAAGGTGGATTCCTCTCCCAGTGTTTGGTGTAAAGCAGGCTTTCCTCTTGGAAATCCTGTTTCTTTTCATTCTGTAAAACTCCCCAGTCTTTGACGACGTCAAGCATTCCTTTACCATGATTTAGCCATCACCATGCTTGAAAATAAGGAGGCAGTTACTCAGTGATATAATGTTGGATTTGACCAAACTTAAGGCTTTGCATTTAGGCCCAATAAGTGTGTTCATTTGCGTGTAAATGTTTTAACAGTATTACTAAAATGGATGTTCTGGAATATTTATATTCTCCTTTCTCTCTGTCATTTAGGTCATTATTGTGGATTATTGTGAATAGTAACATGTACAGGGTTGCACGTCATTATTGGGGATTAATGTGAATAGTCACATGTACAGGGTTCCAGGTCATTATTGGGGATTATTGTGAAGTCACATTTACAGGGTTGCAGGTGGTCATTATTGGGGATTATTGTGAATAGTCACTTGTACAGGGTTGCAGGTGGTCATTATTGGGGATTATTGTGAATAGTCACATGTACAGGGTTGCAGGTGGTCATTATTGGCGATTTATTGTGAATAGTCACTTGTACAGGGTTGCAGGTGGTCATTATTGGCGATTTATTGTGAATAGTCACTTGTACAGGGTTGCAGGTGGTCATTATTGTGAATAGTCACATGTACAGGGTTGCAGGTGGTCATTATTGTGAATAGTCACATGTACAGGGTTGCAGGTGGTCATTATTGTGAATAGTCACATGTACAGGGTTGCAGGTGGTCATTATTGTAAATAGTCACATGTACCTAATGCTTCCTATTTCGCAACAAAGCCTCCTTCACTCATGCTGCCAAACATGCCCTCGTAAAACTGACTATCCTACCGATCCTTGACTTCGGCGATGTCATTTACAAAATAGCCTCCAACACTCTACTCAGCAAATTGGATGTAGTCTATCACAGTGCCATCCGTTTTGTCTCCAAAACCCCATACACTACCCGCCACTGTGACCTGTACGCTCTTGTTGGCTGGTCCTCACTACATGTCCGTCGTCAAACCCACTGGCTCCAGGCCATCTATAAATCACTGCTAGGCAAATCCCCGCCTTATCTTAGCTCATTGGTCACCATAACAGCACCCACCCGTAGTCTGCGCTCCAGCAGGTATATCTCACTGGTCATTCCCAAAGCCAACACCTCCTTTGGCCGCCATTCCTTCCAGTTCTCTGCTGCCAATGACTGGAACGAATTGCAAAAATCTCTGAAGCTGGAGACTCTTATCTCCCTCAATAACTTTAAGCATCAGTTGTCAGAGCACCTTACCGATCACTGCACCTGTACACAGCCCATCTGAAATTAGCCCACCCAACTACCTCATCCCTATATTGTTATTTATTTTGCTCTTTTGCACCCCAGTATCCCCAGTATCTCTATTTGCACATAATCTCTTGCACATCTAGCATTCCAGTGTTAATACTATTGTAATTATTCTGCACTATAGCCTATTTATTGCCTTACCTCCATAACTTGCTACATTTGCACACACTGTATATATATTTTCTGTTGTATTTCTGACTTTATGTTTTTTTTACCCCATATGTAACTCTGTGTTGTTTTTATTGCACTACTTTGCTTTATCTTGGCCAGGTCGCAGTTGTAAATGAGAACATGTTCTCAACTGGCTTACCTGGTTAAATAAAGGTGAAATAAAAAAAATTAAAAGTACAGGGTTGCAGGTGGTCATTATTGGGGATTATTGTGAACATCTTTGACGTGTCTGGGTGGCTTAATACACCATACACAACATCATTATTAACAGAGGAAGGGTTAGTCATTCAAAAAAAGTATGTTAACCGCTGTTACTTTACAGTCCATATGACTTATTATGTGATTTCTTAACACCAACTTTACTTATGAACTAATTTAGGCTTACCTAAACAAAGGGGGTGAATACTTATGCAATGACTATATTTTAGTTATTTGTATTTTTTTTTTCACTTTCACATTATGGAGTATTTTGTGTAGATCAATTACAAAAAAATCTAATATATTTCAATCCCACTTTTTAAAGCAACAAAATGTGTAAAAAGTTATAGTGGGTGTAGACTTTCCATAGGCACTGTATAGCCTAATAATATTTAGGAAGTTAATTTCCTTGGGAAGATAACTGCCGTGCTTATCTGTCCATTCATATATAGACTACTCTATTTAATTGAGACCAAACACTCACCTGATCTGGCAGGCCCAACTAGGACAGGAGAGGTATGGCTGCCGAACTAGGAGATGAGAGGTATGGCTGCTGAACTAGGAGAGGAGAGGTATGGCTGCTGAACTAGGAGAGGAGAGGTATGGCTGCTGAACTAGGACAGGAGAGGTATGGCTGCTGAACTAGGAGAGGAGAGGTATGGCTGCTGAACTAGGAGAGGAGAGGAGAGGTATGGCTGCTGAACTAGGAGAGGAGAGGTATGGCTGCTGAACTAGGACAGGAGAGGTATGGCTGCTGAACTAGGAGAGGAGAGGTATGGCTGCTGAACTAGGAGAGGAGAGGAGAGGTATGGCTGCTGAACTAGGAGAGGAGAGGTATGGCTGCTGAACTAGGACAGGAGAGGAGAGGTATGGCTGCTGAACTAGGACAGGAGAGGTATGGCTGCTGAACTAGGACAGGAGAGGAGAGGTATGGCTGCTGAACTAGGAGAGGAGAGGTATGGCTGCCGAACTAGGAGAGGAGAGGAGAGGTATGGCTGCTGAACTAGGAGAGGAGAGGTATGGCTGCTGAACTAGGACAGGAGAGGAGAGGTATGGCTGCTGAACTAGGACAGGAGAGGTATGGCTGCTGAACTAGGACAGGAGAGGAGAGGTATGGCTGCTGAACTAGGAGAGGAGAGGTATGGCTGCTGAACTAGGAGAGGAGAGGTATGGCTGCCGAACTAGGAGAGGAGAGGAGAGGTATGGCTGCTGAACTAGGACAGGAGAGGTATGGCTGCTGAACTAGGAGAGGAGAGGTATGGCTGCTGAACTAGGAGAGGAGAGGTATGGCTGCTGAACTAGGACAGGAGAGGAGAGGTATGGCTGCTGAACTAGGACAGGAGAGGTATGGCTGCTGAACTAGGACAGGAGAGGAGAGGTATGGCTGCTGAACTAGGAGAGGAGAGGTATGGCTGCTGAACTAGGACAGGAGAGGTATGGCTGCTGAACTAGGACAGGAGAGGTATGGCTGCTGAACTAGGAGAGGAGAGGTATGACTGCTGAACTAGGAGAGGAGAGGTATGGCTGCTGAACTAGGAGAGGAGAGGTATGGCTGCTGAAATGGGACAGGAGAGGTATGGCTGCTGAACTAGGAGAGGAGAGGTATGGCTGCTGAACTAGGACAGGAGAGGTATGGCTGCTGAACTAGGACAGGAGAGGTATGGCTGCTGAACTAGGAGAGGAGAGGTATGGCTGCTGAACTTGAAACAGCAAGAAAGATGAGCGGTCCGTTGTACTTTCTCTTGACCTATGTTTTACACGTAGGATATAGCCTGTCTTTTAGGAGCGGGAATATTTTCAGTCAGAGACAAATAAATTGATAATTAATATATATTGAGAAGGAGAAGACTCAACGCTCGATCCCCATGTTGCGCCTTTTGCTTTATATTGATAATCACATTTTGGGATTTCACCTCGACTCACGTTGGTTGAGCGTCCCCAACTTCTTTCTATTAACAGACACTGTAGTAAACTATAGCCTAATTATATTTAAGTGAATTTCCTTGGAGAGATAACTGCCACGTGATTTATTATCCCATTCATAGGTAGCCTGGTAGGCTAGTGTGTGAATAATTTGACAGAGGTGCTTTTAGTACAATAGCTAGGCTAACGCATACACAGCAGAAAGACACCGTTTCCGAATAATCTGCGGGACAAGTATATTTATCACAAGGTTTTCTGTCTGACCGCCCTCAACATGAAAAATATGGACCGCGCTGCAATGATCTCTGTCGGAGCCCGCAGCCCTCTACCTCTAAACGACTTTGTTGTACCATTTGAAAGTGGAAAGAAATATATACAGTTCCAGTCAAAAGTTTGGACACACCTACTCATTCAAGGGTTTTTCTTTATTTTTACGTTGTAGAATAATAGTGAAGACATCAAAACTATGAAATAACACATATGGAATGATGTAGTAACCAAGAAAGTGTTAAACAGATCAAAATATGATGTTTGAGATTCTTAAAATAGCTACCCTTTGCCTTGATGTCAGCTTTGCACTCTCTTGGCATTCTCTCAATCAGCTTCATGAGGTAGTCACCTGGAATATATTCTGAATTGTTTAACACTTTGTTGGTTACAACATTATTCCATATGTGTTATTTCATAGTTTGGATGTTATTACATTTTAGTACATTTGTCAGCCAAAACATGACACCCACCCTTTTTTTATGTGTTCTATCGCAAACTGTCATCAACATGAAGCTTTCCAACGTAACATCAACTATCCAATCTAAGCCACATTGACAATTTGAAATTAGCACATCAATTACAATTTAATATATTTCAATCCCACTTTGTAACGTAACAAAATGTGAAAAAGGTTCAAGGGAGTGCAGACGTTCTAAAGGCAATATATTATATTAGGTTAACGTTTCAAAATAGTCTGATGCATATCCTGTAGATCAGATCAAATATCCTGTAGATCAGATCAAATAGCCTGAAGATCAGATCAAATAGCCTGTAGATCAGATCAAATAGCCTGTAGATCAGAACAAATATCCTGTAGATCAGATCAAATATCCTGTAGATCAGATCAAGGAACGCTGTCTATACTTCCATCCCTTTTGTTATTGGCTGATTCCATCGCCAGCAATGGTCAAAAATATTCTTGGAATTCTTACATAGAAACGTAATTGGGGTCTAATATAAAAATAAGCTAAATCAATTTGCCCTTTTTCCCGATAGGGAATGTCCTATTGGTCTGAAGTGTAAGATATTGGTTTCTCCCGTGGGAGCCCCGGGTTCATATCATGCGTGTTACATACAGTTACAATATTTGAGTGCTGCAAATCTGCGTAGCAAGCAAACAGACAATGTGTATTATTTTTAACATGCTGTGAAAGTAGTACTCACTTTTAGGAATGGGTAATCGTTTACAAGTTGCAAGCTATATCATAAACCCATCGTTGAAAACCACAATTTTCATCTTCTGTGGTTTGGTAACTTCCTGTTGTTCAACGGATCGGAATGAAGAAGCAGAGTTTGGAAAAGATGTATTTGGTGTCCATTAAGTCTTAAACAGCAAGGGGGCATTGTTACCACTCCGTTGTGGCCGTCCCCATTTAAATGCAAGACCTCATCATACCATTGTTGTGTTGTTTTACCCTTAGTGTACTAACTTGAACTCCCAATACCCTCTTTTTGGGATTTACAGGAAACACCTATCCCACCCCCCTCCTCCCTCTCCCTCCAACTCTCCTCCCCCCTCCCCCTCTTGGGGTCCCCAGGTCGTGCCTCTCCTGGTAACTTACTGCTGGGTCTGAAGAGGGTGTCTGTGCTGCTGGTCGACTGCAGGAAAACACCGGGACAGTGTGGGTTTATGCTCTTACATACATTTATTTTGGGACACTCCCTAGATGTCCTTAATTACCAGTAAATACAATCACTAACCTTCTTAAAATGTAGAATCATTAGAAGCATTCCTACCCCATTGGTTACATTGATGATTGATTATTTTAACCCATCCAAAATGCTCAAATCTAATCACAAGAGTTTGGAAAGCTGGGCCTTGAACTAACTTCGATATGAAGAAGGAACCCTAACTGTCTGTCTTTGTTTCACAGGGGACAGCCCTAACCGTCGCTCTCTCAGTAGAAGGGGCTTATCATCTGGGGAGGCTAACCAACATCATGATGCTGACGAGGCAGAGAAGAGTCTCTCCAGATCAGAACACCTCAAGAAACCTCACCGCTGCTTTGACTGTGGAAAGAGTTTCACCTCTTCAGGTGGACTTCTACTACACAAGAGAACACACACAGGAGAGAAGCCTTTTGGTTGTGATCAGTGTGGGAAGAGATTCACTCAGTCAGGAAACCTGGCTGAACACAAGAGAATACACACAGGAGAGAAATCTTATAGCTGTGATCAGTGTGGGAAGAGATTCACTCACTCAGGAAGCCTGGCTGAACACAAGAGAATACACACAGGAGAGAAACCTTATAGCTGTGATCAGTGTGGGAAGAGATTCACTCACTCAGGAAGCCTGGCTGACACAAGAGAATACACACAGGAGAGAAGCCTTACCACTGCTCAGACTGTGGAATGAGCTTAACCACTTCAAACAGACTTCTAGTACACAAGAGAATACACACTGGTGAGAAGCCTTTTGGTTGTGATCAGTGTGGGAAGAGATTCACTCACTCAGGAAGCCTGGCTGGACACAAGAGAACACACACAGGAGAGAAGCCTTTTGGTTGTGATCAGTGTGGGAAGAGATTCACTCACTCAGGAAGCCTGGTTCAACACAAGAGAATACACACAGGAGAGAAGCCTTACCACTGCTCAGACTGTGGAATGAGCTTCAGCACTTCAAACAGACTTCTAGTACACCAGAGAATACACACAGGAGAGAAGCCTTTTGGTTGTGATCAGTGTGGGAAGAGATTCACTCACTCAGGAAGCCTGGCCGGACACAAGAGAATACACACAGGAGAGAAGCCTTACCACTGCTCAGACTTTGGAATGAGCTTCAGCACTTCAAACAGACTTCTAGTACACCAGAGAATACACACAGGAGAGAAGCCTTTTGGTTGTGATCAGTGTGGGAAGAGATTCACTCAGTCTGGAGGCCTGGATGGACACAAGAGAATACACACAGGAGAGAAGCCTTACCACTGCTCAGACTGTGGAATGAGCTTCACCACTTCAAACGGACTTCTAGTACACCAGAGAACACACACAGGAGAGAAGCCTTTTGGTTGTGATCAGTGTGGGAAGAGATTCACTCACTCAGGAAGCCTGGCCGGACACAAGAGAATACACACAGGAGAGAAGCCTTACCACTGCTCAGACTGTGGAATGAGCTTCACCACTTCAAACGGACTTCTAGTACACCAGAGAACACACACAGGAGAGAAGCCTTTTGGTTGTGATCAGTGTGGGAAGAGATTCACTCACTCAGGAAGCCTGGCCGGACACAAGAGAATACACACAGGAGAGAAGCCTTACCACTGCTCAGACTGTGGAATGAGCTTTACCACTTCAAAGGGACTTCTACTACACAAGATAACACACACAGGAGAGAAGCCTTTTGGTTGTGATCAATGTGGGAGGAGATTCACTCACTCAGGAAGCCTGGCCGGACACAAGAGAATACACACAGGAGAGAAGCCTTACCACTGCTCAGACTGTGGAATGAGCTTCAGCACTTCAAACAGACTTCTAGTACACCAGAGAATACACACAGGAGAGAAGCCTTTTGGTTGTGATCAGTGTGGGAAGAGATTCACTCAGTCTGGAGGCCTGGATGGACACAAGAGAATACACACAGGAGAGAAGCCTTACCACTGCTCAGACTGTGGAATGAGCTTCACCACTTCAAACGGACTTCTAGTACACCAGAGAACACACACAGGAGAGAAGCCTTTTGGTTGTGATCAGTGTGGGAAGAGATTCACTCACTCAGGAAGCCTGGCCGGACACAAGAGAATACACACAGGAGAGAAGCCTTACCACTGCTCAGACTGTGGAATGAGCTTCACCACTTCAAACGGACTTCTAGTACACCAGAGAACACACACAGGAGAGAAGCCTTTTGGTTGTGATCAGTGTGGGAAGAGATTCACTCACTCAGGAAGCCTGGCCGGACACAAGAGAATACACACAGGAGAGAAGCCTTACCACTGCTCAGACTGTGGAATGAGCTTTACCACTTCAATGGGACTTCTACTACACAAGATAACACACACAGGAGAGAAGCCTTTTGGTTGTGATCAATGTGGGAGGAGATTCACTCGGTCTGGAAGCCTAGATGGACACGAGAATACACACAGGAGAGAAGCCTTATAGCTGTGATCAATGTGGAAGAGATTCACTCAGTCAAGAAACATGGCTAGACACAAGAGAAAACACCACACTGTTGGGTAACCTTTCCACTGTTGGTAGCTCAATCCAGTTAATGGTAGACTAGTGTACACACACCGGAGAAAAGCCCTACAGGGTGAGTTTTGCCACCTCAAGCGTTCTTAATGTGGCCTTCCTTAGTGTAATTTGATGTACTGTCAACAAGGGGTCCACCCTCTGAAAACTAACTATCCATTATTTCCAGATTTCTAGTTATTGCAATGTGAGTGAAATAGTCTGTGTTTGAATGGTGTGGGTGTTTCCCAACAACAGCATTGGTCAGCTCAGAGAAAGCAGGGCGGTAGCTCCTCCCCCTCTCTCTGCAAGTCTATCGTTAGGGTTAAGGCAAGGTTCTGTTTAACATGTTGACTAGTTGGGATGTGGTCAGAAAAGTCCCTTAATTCGCTGCCATCCCACAGTCTTTTGACAGATGCTATGATACCAGTTAAGTCTGTTCACCAGAGATTACAGAAATGTTGGCAGGTAGATTTCTTTGGTTTGCTTAGCGAGCTAGCTAGAGGGATCTGAAGACTGATAACAAT
Organism: Coregonus lavaretus; assembly: GCF_964263955.1. Lineage (NCBI taxonomy): Eukaryota > Metazoa > Chordata > Actinopteri > Salmoniformes > Salmonidae > Coregonus > Coregonus lavaretus. The sequence continues at coordinate 95,738 of NW_028164773.1, forward strand.
GTCTAAGGACAATTCACCATCACCATGATCAACCCTGTCTACCATCCAACTCACCATGATCAACCCTGTCCACCATCCAACTCACCATGATCAACCCCGTCTACCATCCAGCTCACCATGATCAACCCCGTCTACCATCCAACTCACCATGATCAACCCTGTCTACCATCCAGCTCACCTTATTTTGAAATGACATGATATTGTTTGGTAGAATGAACACAGTATAGTGAATATTTTCCCAAACTGCGTTACCCACTCCCGTCAGCAGATGACGATGTGAGTCTTTCAAGAGCTGTTTCTTGCGTGACGTATAGTCCAGTGGACAGGAAGCTTTTTCAACAACAACACAGACTCATCAGCCTCCTCGGTAGGTTGCTAGCAAACATAGAAACCAAAACATCGGCGCTCTTTTGACCATTTCATGTACAGGCGTGGTCAAAGGTTTTGAGAATGTATTGGTCTTCACAAAGTTTGCTGCTTCAGTGTTTTTAGATATTTTTCTCAGATGTTACTATGGTATACTGAAGTATAATTACAAGCATTCCATAAGTGTCAAAGGCTTTTATTGACAATTACATTGTTTATGCAAAGAGTCAATATTTGCACTGTTGACCCTTCTATTTCAAGACCTCTGCAATGGCATGCTGTCAATTAACTTCTGGGCCACATCCTGACTGATGGCAGCCCATTCTTGCCTAATCAATGCTTGGAGTTTGTCAGAATTGGTGGGTTTTTGTTTGTCCACCCACAAGTTCTCAATGGGATTAAGGTCTGGGGAGTTTCCTGGCCATGGACCCAACATTTCAATGTTTTGTTCCCCGAGCCACATTTGCCTTATGGCAAGGTGCTCCATCATGCTGGAAAAGGCATTGTTTGTCACCAAACTGTTCTTGGATGGTTGGGAGAAGTTGTTCTCTGAGGATGTGTTGGTACCATTCTTTATTCATGGCTGTGTTCTTAGGCAAATTTGTGAGTGAGCCCACTCCCTTGGCTGAGAAGCAACCCCACACACGAATGGTCTCAGGATGCTTTACTGTTGGCATGACACAGGACTGATGGTAGCGCTCACCTTGTCTTCTCCGGACAAGCTTTTTTTTGGATGCCCCAAACAATCGGAAAGGGAATTCATCAGAGAAAATTACTTTACCCCAGTCCTCAGCAGTTCAATCCCTGTACCTGTTGCAGAATATCAGTCTTTCCCTGATGTTTTTCCTGGAGAGAAGTGGCTTCCTCGCTGCCCTTCTTGACACCAGGCCATCCTCCAAAAGTATTTGCCTCACTGTGCGTGCAGATGCACTCACACCTGCCTGCTGCCATTCCTGAGCAAGCTCTGCACTGGTGGTGCCCCGATCCCGCAGCTGAATCAACTTTAGGAGACGGTCCTGGCGCTTGCTGGACGTTCTTGGGTGCCCTGAAGCCTTCTTCACAACAATTGAACCTCTCTCCTTGAAGTTCTTGATGATCCGGTAAATGGTTGATTTAGGTGCAATCTTACTAGCAGCAATATCCTTGCCTGTGATGCCCTTTTTGTGCAAAGCAATGATGACGGCGCGTGTTTCCTTGCAGGTAACCATGGTTAACAGAGGAAGAATAATGATTTCAAGCACCACCCTCCTTTTAAAGCTTCCAGTCTGTTATTCTAACTCAATCAGAATGACAGGGGGATCTCCAGCCTTGTCCTCGTCAACACTCTCACCTGTGTTAACGAGAGAATCACTGACAAGATGTCAGCTGGTCCTTTTGTGGCAGGGCTGAAATGCAGTGGAAATGTTTTTGGGGGATTAAGTTCATTTTCATGGCAAAGAGGGACTTTGCAATTAATTGCAATTCATCTGATCACTCTTCATAACAGTCTGGAGTATATGCAAATTGCCATCATAACTGATGCAGCAGACTTTGTGAAAATTTATATTTGTGTCATTCTCAAAAATTTTGACCACGACTGTATATTAACAGCAGGGTTTTAAACACAGTCTGTGTGCTTACTAGTTATTACATGTCATATACAGTTTAAGTCGGAAGTTTACATACACTTAGGTTGGAGTCATTAAAACTCGTTTTTCAACCACTCCACAAATTTCTTGTTAACAAACTTTAGTTTTGGCAAGTCGGTTAGGACACCTACTTTGTGCATGACAACAATTCTTTACAAACAGATTATTTCACTTATAATTCACTATATCACAATTCCAGTGGGTCAGAAGTTTACATACATTTAGTTGACTGTGCCTTTAAACAGCTTGGAAAATTCCAGAAAATGATGTCATGGCTTTAGAAGCTTCTGATAGGCTAATTGACATCATTTGAGGTGTACCTGTGGATGTATTTCCAGGCCTACCTTCAAACTCAGTGCCTCTTTGCTTGACATCATGGGAAAATTAAAAGAAATCAGCCAAGACCTAGAAAAATAATTGTAGACCTCCACAAGTCTGGTTCATCCTTAGGAGCAATTTCCAAACACCTGAAGGTACCACGTTCCTCTGTACAAACAATAGTACGCAAGTATAAACACCATGGCACCACGCAGCCGTCATACCGCTCAGGAAGGAGACGCGTTCTGTCTCCTAGAGATGAACGTACTTTGGTGCGAAAAGTGCAAATCAATCCCAGAAAAACAGCAAAGGACCTTGTAGAAATGCTGGAGGAAACAGGTACAAAAGTATCTATATCCACAGTAAAACGAGTCCTATATCAACATAACCTGAAAAGCCGCTCAGCAAGGAAGAAGCCACTGCTCCAAAACCACCATAAAAAAGCCAGACTACGGTTTGTAACTGCACATGGGGACAAAGATCGTACTTTTTGGAGGAGGGGGGGGGGGGTCGCTTGCAAGCCGAAGAACACCATCCCAACCGTGAAGCATGGGGTTGGCAGCATCATGCTGTGGGGGGATTTGCTGCAGGAGGGACTGGTGCACTTCACAAAATAGATGGCATCATGAGGAAGGAAAATTATGTGGATATATTGAAGCAACATCTCAAGACATCAGTCAGGAAGTTAAAGCTTGGTCGCAAATAGGTCTTCCAAATGGACAATGACCCCAAGCATACTACCAAAGTTGTGGTAAAATGGCTTAAGGACAACAGAGTCAAGGTATTGGAGTGGCCATCACAAAGCCCTGACCTCAATCCTATAGAACATTTGTGGGCAGAACTGAAAAAGCGTGTTCGAGCAAGGAGGCCTACAAACCTGACTCAGTTACACCAGCTCTGTCAGGAGGAATGGGCCAAAATTCACCCAACTTATTGTGGGAAGCTTGTGGAAGGCTACAATTAAACAATTTAAAGGCAATGCTACCAAATACTAATTGAGTGTATGTAAACTTCTGACCCACTGGGAATGTGATGAAAGAAATAAAAGCTGAAATAAATCATTCTCTCTACTATTATTCTGACATTTCACATTCTTAAAATAAAGTGGTGATCCTAACTGACCTAAGACAGGGAATTGTAACTAGGATTATATGTCAGGAATTGTAAAAAACGGAGTTTAAATGCATTTGGCTAAGGTGTATGTAAACGTTTTAGTCGTGCATTTTTTAATTGTAATTCTTTCGTTTTTTATCCTCTTATATTTGTGTAGTAAATATTTAGTTTTATTTTAATTGTTTTTATTAGTTTTTTTTCCTGTGAAGCACATTGTGTTCCATTCCATGTCTGAAATGTGCTGTATAAATAAAGCTTGATTTGATTCTCTATGGTGTTATTAGGTCCCTAATATTGAGTTAGGCCTATAAGGTAAGATAGACTGATATGATTGAAATCTCTATGCTGTTATTTAATTTAAACAACAAGGCACTCAACCCCGTGGATTATTGTGAACAACTAATAGCTGTTCTCTAACATGACGTGAAGAGGAGTGAATAACACAACTAAGAGCTGTTTGTATTGGAGATTTTTAGTTAACTACTTAGACATTTTTTACATTTACATTTTAGTCATTTAGCAGACGCTCTTATCCAGAGCGACTTACAGTTAGCACATATATAATTTTATCAAACCCACAACCCTGGCGTTGCAAACGCCATGCTCTACCAACTGAGCTACATCCCCTGCCGGCCATTCCCTCCCCTACCCTGGACGACGCTGGGCCAATTGTGCGCCGCCCCATGGGTCTCCCGGTCGCGGCCGGCTACGACAGAGCCTGGACAACAAACCAATTATATGATTTATAAAATGCTGTAGAATGAAACGCCTATATGCCTATGGATTAAGAACCAATTAAAGGGTTTAAAAAGAGCCATGATGAAATGGCTCTATATGTATTTTTTCCATTACATATATTATAATATGCTTAGCAATAGTAGAGACATTTCTTTAGTGCAAATGCTGTGCTTCTGATAAATGATGGTTCCCTCTAGCTCCCTGCATCTGGTCTGGGCCTGTAGTCAAGGACATTGGATGTAGATAAACTTCAGGAACAGATACACCTGTATTGTAGTAACGGAACTAACGTTATCACTTGTTTGTGCGCTAAGACCCGATACACATAGACACAAGAAGAAACCATAGTGGCTCAAGGTCAAGGGAGGGTGGCTGTTTGGATAAAGATGGGGTTCCGATATGATATGAAAAGGAGACCAAGCAGACATGGGGATAGACAGGAAAGACGCTAGACAAAGAAACCATAGTGGCTCCGATATGATATGAAATGATGAAGCTGTATAAAAAGAGAGCTCCAAGTCTGGGACGGCAGTTGCTCTGCAGACCAGCTCGGCTGTATTGCTTGTGAAATAAAGTCTATCTTGATTCTACAAAAACTCTGAAAGTACTTTGTTTGTTTTAATAAGTATAGGGATAATTTACTACAACAATAGCAGCTAAATGTCCGCTAAATACAGTATATACAGTGCCTTCAAAAAGTATTTATACCCCTTCCACTTTTTCACATTTTGTTGTTACAACCCTGAATTTAAAATGGATTAAATTTAGATTAATTTAGTCACTGGCATAAACACAATACCCCAAAATGTCAAAGTGGAATCATGTTTTTCGAAACAAATTAATTAAAAATGAAAAGCTGAAATGTCTTGAGTTAATAAGAATTCAACCTATTTGTTATGACAAGCCTAAGAAAGTTCAGGAGTAAAAATCTTCTCAACAAGTCACATAATAAGTTGCATGGACTCACTCTGTGTGCAATAATAGTGTTTAACATGATTTTTAAATGACTACCTCATCTCCGTACCCCAGACATACTGTACAATTATCTGTACGGTCCCTCAGTCGAGCAGTGAATTTCAAACACAGATTCAACCACAAAGACCAGGGAAGTTTTCCAATGCCTCGGAAAGAAGGGCACCTATGGGTAGACGACATTGAATATTCCTTCATTCCATTACACTTTGGATGGTGTATCAATATACCCAGCCTCTACAAAGATAGAGACATCCTTCCTAACTCAGTTGCCGGAGAGGAAGGAAACCGCTCAGGGATTTCACCATGAGGCTAATGCTGACTTTTAAACAGTTACAGAGTTTAATGGCTGTGATAGGAGAAAACTGAGAATGGATCAACAACATTGTAGTTACTCCACAATACTAACCTAAATGATAGAGTGAAAAGAATGAAGCCTGTACATAATAAAAATATTCCAAAACATGCATCCTGTTTGCAACAAGGAACTAAAGTAATAATGCAAAAAAATGTGGCAAAGCAATTAACTTTTTGCAATAAAATGCAAATTAATTACTTAAAAATCATACAATGTGATTTTCTGGATTTTTGTTTTAAATTCCGTCTCTCACAGTTGAAGTGTACCTATGATAAAAAATTACAGACCACTACATGCTTTGTAAGTAGGAAAACCTGCAAAATCGGCAGTTTATCAAATACTTGTTCTCCCCACTGTATATAATAATGTATGCACTCACTAACTGTAAGTCGCTCTGGATAAGAGTGTCTGCTAAATTACTAAAATGTAAATGTCCTCCCTCATCATCAATGGCACTTATGGCCACTGTTGTCTAGCAGTGATCAACAACCAATTTGACGGAGCTTGAAGAATTTGTAAAATAATAATGGGGAAATGTTGCACAATCCAGGTTTAGAAAGCTCTTAGAGTCTTACCCAGAAAGACTCAGCTGTAACTGCTGCTAAAAGGTGCTTCTATAAAGTATTGACTCGGGTGTGAATACTTACACTACCGGTCAAAGGTTTTAGAACACCTACTCATTCAAGGGTTTTTCTATATTTGGACTATTTTCTACATTGTAGACTAATAGTGAAGACATCCAAACTATGAAAAAACACATATGGAATCATGTAGTAACCAAAAAAGTGTTAAACAATTCAAATCATGTTTTGTATTTGAGATTTTTCAAATAACCACCCTTTGCCTTGATGACAGCTTTGCACACTCTTGCCATTCTCTCTACCAGCTTCACCTGGAATGCTTTTCCAACAGTCTTGAAGGAGTTCCCACATATGCTGAGCACTTGTTGGCTGCTTTTCCTTCACTCTGCAGTCCAACTCATCCCAAACCATCTTAATTATGTTTAGGTCGGGGGATTGTGGAGGCCAGGTCATCTGATGCAGCACTACATCACTCTCCTTCTTGGTAACATAGCCCTTACACAGCCTGGAGGTGTGTTGGGTCATTGCCTGTTGGAAAACAAATGATAGTCCAACTAAGCCTAATCCAGATGGGATGGCGTATCGCTGAAGAATGCTGTGGTAGCCATGCTGGTTAAGTGTGCCTTGAATTCTAATAAATCACAGACAGTGTCACCAGCAAAGCACCCCCACACCATAACACCTCCTCCTCCATGCTTTACAGTGGGAAATACACATGCGATCATCCGTTCACCCACACCGCGTCTCACAAAGACACGGCGGCTGGAACCAAAAATCTCCAATTTGGACTCCAGACCAAAGGACACATTTCCACCGGTCTAATGTCCATTGCTTGTGTTTCTTTGCCCAAGCAAGTCTCTTCTTCTTATTGGTGTCCTTTAGTAGTGGTTTCTTTGCAGCAGTTCGACCATGAAGGACTGATTCACACAGTCCCCTCTGAACAGTTGATGTTGAGGTGTGTCTGTGACTTGAACTCTGAAGCATTTTTTTGGGCTGCAATTTCTGAGGCTGGTAACTCTAATGAACTTATCCTCTGCAGCAGAGGTAATTCTGGGTCTTCCATTCCTGTGGCGGTCCTCATGAGAGCCAGTTTCATCATAGAGCTTGATGGTTTTTGCGACTGCACTTTAAGAAACTTTCAAAGTTCTTGACATTTTCCGGAGTGACTGATCTTCATGTCTTAAAGTAATGATGGACTGTCGTTTCTCTTTGCTTATGTGAGCTGTTCTTACCATAATATGGACTTGGTCTTTTACCAAATATGGCTATCTTCTGTGTACCCCCCCCCCTTACCTTGTCACAACAAAACTGATTGAATCAAATGCATTAAGAAGGAAAGAAATTCCACAAATTAACTTTGAAGAAGGCACACCTGTTTATTGAAATGCATTCCAGGTGACTACCTCATGAAGCTGGTTGAGAGAATGTCAAGAGTGTGCAAAGCTGTCATCAAGGCAAAGGGTGGCTATTTGAAGAATCACAAATATTTTTTAGACCCCAGGAAGAGTAGTTGCTGCCTTGGGAGCAGTTAATGAGGATCCCTAATGAATACAAATACTTTTTTGGTTACTACATGATTCCATATGTGTTATTTCATAGTTTTGATGTCTTCACTATTATTCTACAATGTAGAGCATATACAAAATTAAGAAAAACCCTTGAATGAGTAGGTGTTCTAAAACTTTTGACCGGTAGTGTATGTAAATGAGATTTTTCTTTATTTAATTTAAATAGATTTATGCACAACAGCATTATATCCAAGCTTGGAGAGAGCACGAGGAGGGTTCATGTCATGCAGGTTCAGGTAGCAGCTACAGGACAGTTGTATATTATTTTTTAAAATCTATTAGTAGCTGATTAGTATGCATGGAACATTTATTTTAAAATCTGCTATGTTTGAATGTCCAGTTTTAATTACTGAACAATAAATGTCATTATTACCACCAGCCAGCAGGCTATAAAATTGCAGCATTACGACACCGTGTATAGATTTCGTGAAATGTTAGGCCCGTGTAGCTCAGTTGGTAGAGCATGTCGTTTGCAACACCAGGGTTGGGGGTTCGATTCCCACGGGGGCCAGTAAGAAAA